>NW_015505716.1:13886-78684 GCF_001515645.1 Sinocyclocheilus grahami | reverse complement strand
ACATTCTCCCAATTCTCTTCTGGATCATCCAAATGCTCTCTAGCAAACTTCAGACGGGCCTGGACATGTACTGGCTTAAGCAGGGGGACACGTCTGGCACTGCAGGATTTGAGTCCCTGGCGGCGCAGTGTGTTACTGATGGTAGCCTTTGTTACTTTGGTCCCAGCTCTCTGCAGGTCATTCACTAGGTCCCTCCGTGTGGTTCTGGGATTTTTGCTCACAGTTCTTGTGATCATTTTGACCCCACGGGGTGAGATCTTGCGTGGAGCCCCAGATCGAGGGAGATTATCAGTGGTCTTGTATGTCTTCTATTTTCTAATAATTGCTCCCACAGTTGATTTCTTCACACCAAGCTGCTTACCTATTGCAGATTCAGTCTTCCCAGCCTGGTGCAGGTCTACAATTTTGTTTCTGGTGTCCTTTGAGAGCTCTTTGGTCTTGGCCATGGTGGGGTTTGGAGTGTGACTGTTTGAGGTTTTGGACAGGTGTCTTTTATACTGATAATGAGTTCAAACAGATGCCATTAATACAGGTAACGAGTGGAGGACAGAGGAGCCTCTTAAAGAAGTTGTTACAGGTCTGTGAGAGCCAGAAATCTTGCTTGTTTGTAGGTGACCAAATACTTATTTTACCGAGGAATTTACCAATTAATTCTTTAAAAATCCTACAATGTGATTTTCTGGATTTTTTTTTCTCATTTTGTCTCTCATAGTTGAGGTATACCTATGATGAAAATTACAGGCCTCTCTCATCTTTTTAAGTGGGAGAACTTGCACAATTGGTGGCTGACTAAATACTTTTTTGCCCCACTGTATATTATATATATATATATATATATATATATATATATATATATATATATATATATGTGTGTGTGTGTGTGTGTGTATGTATGTATATTGTGCATTTTCTTATTTTAAAAGTAAAAGGCTGGGTCTGAAATAAAGGTGTCTATAAAAAAGTAGCAAAAATAAATAAGGGCATGAAAAAAAAAATTGTAATTAATTAATTAATAAATAAATAAACACTCTTAATGTGACATTCATGTAACAAAGGAGAAACAGAGTTGGTTATAAAATACCTGTTGATATAACAATGAAAATTATGAACAATCCAAAGTTTCACCTGTAACACTAAGCTCTTACTAAAACACCACAATTAAACTATGGTTACTATGCAAGAACCGTTGTATATTTTCAGGGTTTGACTGAAGCATCAATACTGTGCTATTACAAAACGAATAGGTCGAACAACAAGCTAAAAAACAGCCTGATTGCAGCAGATGTGGACTAATTTGAATGCATTTCTTCATCCAAAGCTTTAAATCTATGCCTATAAAAGCAAATCTGTGATTCAAAGCTAAGAATCTGAAAATACATTCATTTCTAACCGCTGATTTCTAAGAGTCTCTTTGCATACTGTTATGATAATATAGCCAGAAGATACAGTCACAGCCGCAGCGTGTTCCAAATTCTATTTCTGCACTGACCTGGCTCATCCATCGTCACTATACATCTGAGCTACACAGAGCGCTGTCATCCACAAGATACACACACACACACACACACACTGCAGAAGAACGACCACAGATGGCATCTGAATCTTGTGCATCAGTGTGAAGGGAAAACTCATGGCACAGAAGGATAGGAGCCAGCGAATGCCAGCGTTCAAACCTGCGGCACACATAAGCGCTCCTGCCTCCCACGCGCTCCTCAAAAACAGCTATATCTAATTATTCTTAATGAAACCCTCCATCTCAGTCACGGATGCCACAGTTTGCAGGGCGAGTTAGGTTGGATGGATGGTGCTCGGTCACAGCTGCATCTCAGTTTTGTGTGTTGAGACGTGTGAAGGCCTGAGGTTCTCTTTGACATCTTGAACTGTTGCGTTCAGCTTTAATGAAAAGCAGACTGGGGCATTAAGATGTAAACATCATGCGCACTCTACACAAAGGGCCAAGCGATAATTGACAAGTATTTCTGCTGCTTTAACAGATGCTTGCAGTGTCATCATTCACCATACTGATAGTGCTTTTATGTGGATGATAATAAAACAATAAATCTTTTTTACAGTAGTCTGGCTGGCGCTACGGGGAATATGGACTGACCCAGAGCGCTGGATAAGCGCCACCTGGTGGCCTCAATATGACCTCTGCCAGCAGCAAATTTAGCAGATTGACAGCAGCTGGAAAATTTAAATAGCAAAACAAATGAAGAAAAAATAAATACATTAGCAAAAAATGTATATGAGTTATATTCTAGTGTCAAATTATTCTCTCTAAAAGGGTGAGCTGCTGTTTTAAGTTTGTATTTGATATAAACATTAGGAATATCTCACATATTTCCCTTTTTTTCATTGAATTTTGAGTTAATATCTCACAATTCTGACTTTTTTACTCACAATTCTGAGTTTCTATCTCACATTTCACAATTCTGTTTTTTGTTTCCACCATGAAATAAAAAGGTTAACTGCGTTTTTTTTCTTTCTCACAATTTGTGAGTTTATATCTCGTAATTGCAAGATATGTCAGGGTAATTGTTTACGTGTTTATTGTTTAATTGAGTTTACATCTCACAATTCTATTTTTTGTTCCCATCATGAAATGGTGGATTGCGATTTTTATAAATTTTTATTTTCTCACAATTGTGAGTTTGTCACAATTATTATTTTTTTTTTTATCACTTATAAAAAAGATATACATTATCTCACAGTTCTGACTTTTTTTCATTGCAACTGCAAGTTTACATTGCATTTCAACTCGACTTTTCTTTTCTCTATCCTGAAGTCAGATTTGTGCGATATGAATTAGTCGTGACAGTTTTTAAAAATCTGTTTGACTTGAAGCGTCCACTTGAAGCTTGTTTTTGTGTTTTTGTAATGCTTGTTCAATAACAACCAAGGATACTTGGTGCCTTTATATTTTTGTTTTAGAAGGTCTTGCTTGGATTTTTATTACTTTTATTTCACTTTTTAATTTTTTTATTTAAAGTGCCTCAAGGATTATCTCCACATTTAAAATGTAAAGCACCAGCAAAATTTGACAAAGGGAGGACAGCAGCAAATTTTGACAAGACTGAGTTCTGACAGCAAAGACGAACAAATGCTAAGGGCTGTAAGCACACTTCAGCTCCTCTGCAGACCTTTGGTTCAGGTTATCAGTCTCTGGACCTTGCGGGCATGTGACAAAGTGCTATACAGGATTATGCAGTCCACCGTAAACATGTTAGCTCAGTCTCTACACTGGCTCAGAGCAAACAGGCAGCATAATATACCAATTTTTCCCAACACGGAAGAGGCTCGCTGGGGATTTACTAAATAGCATTATTAGATCTTATGAAATAAAAATAAAAAAAAGAATGCTTTTTAAATTAAAAGTTAGCATGTAAAAATTTAGGAAAATGTTCAGCGAATTGGTTTGCTAAAAATGTAAAGCAGCACAACTGTTTTCCACATTGATGATAATAAGAAATGTTCATTGAGCACCAAATCAGCATATTAGAATGATTTCTGAAAGATTATGTGACACTGAAGACTGGAGTAATGGCTGCTGAAAATTCAGCTTTGCTACCACAGGAATAAATTACATTTTACACTATATTTAAATAAAAAAAAACAGTTATTTTAAATTGTAATAATATTTTACAATATTACTGTTTTTACAGTATTTTTAATCAAATAAATGCAGCCTTGGTGAGCATAAGAGACTTATTCAAAAATATTAGTCTTTACAAAAAAGCGGTAACACCTTACAATAACAGTACATGAATAATCATGTACTAATGCCTAAATTAAATATTACTTTAATTTGAGCTAATGATGAGCTAAGGCATAAGAACTAACCTTAACTATGACATGAGCCATATGAATTCATGTGAAAACTTACCCCGGAGTGTTAATTAATACCTGAACTAATAAACGCATCCTAACATGTAGTCAAGTTGGTCATTATTCAGACATGAACAACAAATAAATGTCAGCAAGGAAAGTCAGCAAACTGACAAGGCATATACAGTATATTTTTTGACCTTGGTTTTTAGGCTTACATTATTCTAAGGATGTTTCAGTTTTTTATAGTATAAAACACTTTTCTCTGCTGTTTAGCACATCTATTTGTGGTCGCTGCAAGCTAGTCAAATTATGTCATCAGCTGTGCTGTGAAAATGAGGAGGGTGGTGAGGGGAAAAAAGAGAAAAGAAGAGGGGGAAAAAGTAATGGAAAAAGAAAGAGCTGATGCTGAGGGCGCTATAAAAAGGACAGATGATGGGGGAGAGAGAAAACTGGTTGATATATTGTGTGGACTTTTGCACATTTTAAATAATGTCTCACACATAAAGCCCAGCCAGTCATGAAATTAGGCTTTTACTGTTTCTACAGCAAACATGAAGACCAGCACCATCCCTGAACCGCTGCAATATCTGCCACAATGGAAGACCTCCAACATGGGCTCAGTTTCTTTCTTTTTTATTGTTTCTTTATTTATTTATTTATTATAAATCATAAGTTATAAGTCCTTTTGTTGTAGATCATTTCTATTCATATTATTTATATTATTCATAACTCTTTCACATAGTACATCTTCAATAAAAATGTGGCACAGCTTACAATCTGGTTTGATTTCAAAATCATATAATATAAAATAAAGCAAAGGACAAACGCGAAAGGAGAGAGGAATAAAGTAAAATAAATATTAACAGAAATTTGCTATGTCCATAATGTTTCATTGTTCCATATTAATGTTTTATTGTGCATATTAAAATGTATTAAGCAAAATTAAAATGTAATGTACATGGCTTATATCAATGATTATAGCTTGTTAATGCCTTTTGCAATGTAAGCATCATAAAGTGTGTTCAGCGTTACAGGAAATATTATATGCATGACATTATAGGCCAGACTGAAAATGCAACACTCAGTTTCACACAATATGTAGCAGGGAATCCCTGATCCGTCTCTTTATCCATCAAGGGGTCTTTGACCTGGAAAAGGATCAAGAGTCTGCCTTAACTAAGTCTGCTTCAATTCATTTCACAAATGTCCTTTGTTTCTGATGGATTTGTTTCATTTCGATCTCATTTCACCCCTCAAATGCATTAAAGAACGGTCACATCAGTAGACAGGGTTACAACACATTCCAACATTCCATGAAGAAAAAACTCTTTAAAGTTGAGGAGTGTTATTTACCTCAAACTCTGACTCTCTCCTCTTTCCACACTTCATTAAATAAAAAAAGAGCTGAATGTGACATTTACATTTCAAAGTGATTTTCAATCTTTACAGCAGAGAAAGAAAAAAAACTTGCATAAAAGGTCAATAGGCACAACTTTGAGCCCAGACGTGGGAGAGTGAGCCTGTGTGCGTGTGTGTGAGAAAGAGAACTGAAATGAGTTGATTTACAGAGACAGTAAATGAAAAGCGTTTTATTGTGCATATTAAAATGTATTAAGCAAAATTAAAATGTAATGTACATGGCTTATATCAATGATTATAGCTTGTTAATGCCTTTTGCAATGTAAGCATCATAAAGTGTGTTCAGCGTTACAGGAAATATTATATGCATGACATTATAGGCCAGACTGAAAATGCAACACTCAGTTTCACACAATATGTAGCAGGGAATCCCTGATCCGTCTCTTTATCCATCAAGGGGTCTTTGACCTGGAAAAGGATCAAGAGTCTGCCTTAACTAAGTCTGCTTCAATTCATTTCACAAATGTCCTTTGTTTCTGATGGATTTGTTTCATTTCGATCTCATTTCACCCCTCAAATGCATTAAAGAACGGTCACATCAGTAGACAGGGTTACAACACATGCCAACATTCCATGAAGAAAAAACTCTTTAAAGTTGAGGAGTGTTATTTACCTCAAACTCTGACTCTCTCCTCTTTCCACACTTCATTAAATAAAAAAAGAGCTGAATGTGACATTTACATTTCAAAGTGATTTTCATTCTTTACAGCAGAGAAAGAAAAAAAACTTGCATAAAAGGTCAATAGGCACAACTTTGAGCCCAGACGTGGGAGAGCGAGCCTGTGTGCGTGTGTGTGAGAAAGAGAACTGAAATGAGTTGATTTACAGAGACAGTAAATGAAAAGCTTGTCAAATTTTCCTCAATCACAAACTCTCTTCTCACTTTTTTCCCTCTCTTTCTCTACTGCAATGCGCCAGTATCTGCGTGCACAGTCCTCGCAGAGCAGCACTTATGACAACAGAACAGCACAAACCTGCGGTTCATCACAATGCTGTCTCCCTCTCTTACACACCTCTCCTAATCTTCGCCTTTCATTATCATGCTCTCATTCTTCCTCTCTCCCTCCATCTCCTTTCGCTTTTGTCCTATGTGACAGAACCATTTTAACTCGACATGTAACAATAGTTGCTGAAAGCATTTTTCAAACATCTACTGCCAATTGTCACTTCAGCTGGATTTTGTCTCCTCACAAAAAAGGTAATCAGTCACACAGAGAGAGTTTGCCTAATGCATCTTGATCTCTACTACAAATACATACCATACATTGGCATTGTGCTGCAATTTTTGCAGCTTGATTTAGAGCACGTTCTTAGCTGCTACAAATGAACAAGAATGCAAATGATTTGCTTCCCTCTTAAGAAAACAAACAGCAGAACAGTTTTATGATTAGATTGCACATTAACTGAATATTTTATTTAAATATTTAAGTAGAAAAGAAAACTATTTGGCTTTAGTGTTCATTGTGAAAATGAACATATAAAACAGTCAACATAGACTCCAATACAATACATACAATTTACAGATTATCAATTAATAAAGACTTATATTTGCATAGTTCCTTGAACAATGTGTAATGAGCTCAAAACCCTATTATCATAGTGCAAAATTTGCAAACAAATACATTTTAATATTTGCATCTCAAAAACATATGTATGGATTTTCTGACTTGGTAAACTTGCTCGGTAGCTCACCTGGTATAGCATTGTACTTACATTTGGGTACGAAACCTTCGAATGAAAGCGTGACGATTAGAAACAAGCTAAAATGGCATGGTTGCTTTAGCAACTCAGGTTTTTCATCTCACATTTGCTTTGGATAACATTATCAGCTAGGTTTAGGGCAGATTTAGTGTATGTGGTACGTAATTTTTATGCGATAGAACATTTAACTGCCATTATTCTGAACTGCTGCGATGCATACAACTACCAGCATAATAAAACGTTGCCAGATTTGCCTTCATCTGTTTTGGATAAAACAGAAAACGCTTTTAGCATTTGGACATTTCACTTGAAAAGTGTTGCGAAACATGCAAGAAGCAAAGGAATATCATTTTGCAGCAATGTCGCCAAAGGCACGTTTTTCCAATAAGCCTGGGTTGAAATGGTGAGTTGATTTTGAATAAGATCTTGCTTGCAAAACTGTTGTATAAAACTAGTAATATCAATAAAAAAAGCAATAATATAGAGTAACTTACATTTCAGACAAAATGTGGCCAGTTCGTTCATAGCTTATTGCTTTAATATTTTGGTTTTCATTGTCTCTTCCCCTTTCATTCTCTCACTATCCATCACAAACCCACACAGTAGGCCTTCTCCAAAACGGACCCCCGAGTGTGATGGAGTATGACACCGCTCTGTGGGTGAGTGTGCGCCCTCATTATAAATAACAGAAACACCCCAATGCCATAACAGCAGGACAATTAGTGGCCGGCGAGGACCTAATTATGGCCCTATGATCTCCTTTAATGGCGGAGACTGAGCGTTCACGCCCGGGGCAATTTTCCTCCCTGTTAATTACGCAATTATTCTATTATTGCAGATTGACTGATAGGCCTCTGCCACGGATGTAACCTTGTGGTCTTCAGCGATGAGGAGAGCTCTTCAGAGCTGACTGAGGAACGGCGCCAGTCTCTTGTCCAGTGATGAGAATCCGCAGAGCTGGCCAATTTCAGCTGAAAGCCCCACTCCTCCACTCTGCAAGCTGCAGAGCTGGGGATGAATGTATTAGATGTATATTAATGGCAAATATGAATGCACTGTGTGTCAATACTGCAACCTGTTAACATGGGAGCTGGAATAAATACACAATTTTCCCATGCAGTGTGAAACAGGCTTTAGGCCACAGCATGTTTCCCTGGCAGATCTCTCCAAACATTCCTGAACCTGAACATTCCTCTCCAAACTGCTTGACATTTGCCTCATTAAATTCATCGGAATTCACCATTAAAATGTGTTTCTTACTATGAGTAGGATGTCTTTGAAGAAAGGATGGCCTGTGGGTCATGAATGGGTTGGCAATGGACTGTGTGGTGGGGATAAGTAGGCTGGGAATGTCGGAGAGAAAATTAAAGATTGCTGGAGACTCAATCTAATTGCGTGATGATGGTATTTTAAAGTCTTCTTGATTATAAAGCTGCAGCTAAGTGCTATTGATCTGGGACCTGTAGGGGATGTCTCAGTCGTGCGGTATTAGGACCCAAACCGTTCCACCATGCATTATTCAACAGGCAGCTGACAAGCTCTACTGGCAGCCAGCAATCCCAGGGCAACAGGAGCTCAGCTGTGACTAACTTCCCCGGCCACACACACACACACACACTCATTCGCTCACTCACATACCCACTGGCCCCTGGCTAGCCCGCTTTGGTGCCAGATTGTTGTAGAGAATTCATCGACCCAAAGCAGCCAGAGGTTAATATATGAACTGCGCACAGACTAGTTGTCTATACCTGCTGAAAATGAAGCAGACAATCTGAGATCACAACCCCCCTGCTCTGACCCAGTGGAGGGCGGAAAACAACAAGAACAAAACCATCCAAACATCCAGAGCAACCATCTGAAATTCTGAAGACTGACCTGGTATGGCAAGTCTGACACTTGTCACCCTGGTTTTCTTGTTTTCTATCATGTCTGTGGACAATTTATACAACTATTCGCACACTTGATGTGATAACTATATAATTTGCCATCCTTCCTTAGTTATAATCTTGAAATTCAGTTCTTTCTTAAATTCATGAAAACTGAAAGAAAACAAACCTGAGCAAATTGGCGACTTGGAAAAGTTTTTAAACCAGTCTGTTGTAGCATCTACAACTATTCACAGGAAGTCCCAAGAGTACAGAATAAAAACATATTAAAGAATAAATGGAAAAGCAGGTAATGGGAAATGACTTTTTAACATGTTAATCAAGAGATCAATAAATCAAACCCATCCATTTAAAGCTCTTTACCCTTCCATCCCATCTTCCAGTCCATGATCCACTGTAAGCTAAGTCCCACAAACCCTGTATAATGTATCTTTGTTTGCACCGATTGCAATTATCATGGGGATCAATGGACGTGATCAATACTTTACAGCAATTAACATTTAATATCCCTGCACAGCCACTTAGTCCATTAATGGGAGATTGATTATTCCACTGCCTAGCTGGAGCTCTGAGTGGCACAGATCTATTTCCTCTGTCTATCACGCAGAATCAGGGAAAACAGCAGTACATTTATGTTCTTAGCAGATCTTTTCTTGACAGAATTACTTGCTATGCAGTGCACAATCACATTATTGGCAAATACCAGAGCAGGGAGTTAAGAATACACAACGGCTGGATTGCTAAACTAGGCCTTACTCTGTCTGTGTTCTCCTGGGAAATTTTTACTTACAAGTGAAACCATAGTGAACCGCAAAGGAACCAAATTCAGTTAAAAATGCATTTAATAGTACAATAAAATGACATGCAAATTTTATGAAATTCACAAGTCAGTGTTCAAAGAAAAATAGTTTTTCACTGGTAATTAGTGTGTACATGTTTCATTCCAACATGATTAGAGCCATCATTTAAAAAAAAAAAAAAAAACCTCCATGCAAAATATTTCCTAGCTCTGACAGAAACAGAGCATGTACCCTAGTCTCAAAATGCTAATCATGTATATTATGGATACACGATATATTATATTGGATAACATGCCAATATAAGACATTTTTGTCAATTTTAAAACAGCTGCATTTAAAGTAATTCATTTTACTTTATAATGTTATATTTGAATTTTCATCCATATATTAGTTGGCTATAACATGATAATAGTAAATTAAAAAATAATAATAAATTAGCATCAGCTAGAATTGTAATATTTGTGCATCCCTATTATATATAATTGCTGTTCATGGATATTTAAACATGCATGTACCACAAATATTATCTGATAATAAGTTTGATAAACGGGGTGCTATAATTACGCTTAGAACAGTGTAAATCACATTAATAAATGAATCGATCATTAATTCCACGCATGTGATCCTGCCATTGTTCCATCTTGTGATTGTTCCATCACAGAAAATAATTTTCCTCCTTTCACATTTAATCTGCCATGAAATAATTCTGTGCAGAAAAGGTTAAGACTGGCTGTGGTTGTTGCCGTCAATGACCGACCACAAAGACCTGCCATTTATGATCTGTCTGATATAATCACCAATATCAGCTGAGCGATTGGAATGAGAAATATCAATCTCTGCTGCTGAGAGCTAAACTTGCCCTCAGGAGTTCAACCCTGCTGCAGCGTCAGACACAAAACAAAGAATATTTTGCTTCAGTGACCAGGGAAAGTGTTTGTGTAAGCGAAAAAATGATCGGGCAATTAAGAATGCTGTCAGATAAACTCCTCTCGAGATGCTACAGGCATGCTTTACACTCAGGGGGTATCGACAGGAGGAGGGCCGGCACAGCCTTTGACTCTGACGCTTGTGCCACTGCTGCATCGCCAGGGCTTCTGCTATATAAACACTTTGTTTCTGCTGACGATCAGAGGGATGAGCCGGCCACTACATCCACAGTATTGATCCTCTGATTAGTTTCCTGCAGTTACTGCTCAAAGAACCACCGTGGAATAAGGGAGGATTATTTTAGGGAGGGGGAGAGAGATGAAACTGGGGGAAAGGGAGGGAGGTAGAGAAAAAAGGTTCAGAGAGAATAACCCTATTTGGACTAGTTTTCACTGGGGCGATTAGGTAAATTGGACATTTCACAAATGCATTTTATGATTTTAATCCTGTCTGAATAGCACACATTTGTGTTTTTACAGAGTGAATCCCCTGTTGTTTTTGCAGCTCACTCTGAGTCCTCTGTTTGCTAAATTTATTTTTTTTTTTGAGTGTTTCTCACTTACTCTGATCTTCATTGAATGTCAATTATTGTTCAAAATAATTGTTTATATCAAAAGAAAATTAAATCCATAAGGAGAGTCAGATCACAAACTGCTCAGTTCATTATAGTAGCATCCTTAATTCTGTCCCTTAAATATAGAAAATTTTATATAATACATCCACATAAAATGATGTATATCACATATATAAAACAGTGTTTAAAAGCTGTGGGTGGTAATGTTTTTTTTATGTTCAATAAATAATGCTCACCAAGGCATTTATCTGATCAAATATACAGTAAAAACATCATAAAAATTAAAACATAAAAATATTTTTTTAAATATTTAAAATTTTAATTTATTCCTGTTATAGCAAAGCTGAGTTTACTCTTCAGTGTCGCATGATCCTTCAGAAAATATTCTAATATGCTGATTTGCTGTTGAAGAAACATTTCATATTATCAATGTTGAAAAAACATAAATTGCAAAATAATAGTGTTTCTTTGAAATAGAAATAACAACTGTCTATCATTTTTGATCACTTTAATGAATCCTAGCTGAATTTCTTTAAAATAAATTTCTTAATTTTTTTTTTTTTAAACTACAGAGATCTCAGTCCATTTCAGGGGTGTGTTTCCCAAAAGCAACTATGGTCACAAGTTCCATCATTACCAATAGAGTTCAATGGAACTAACAACCATAGGTAGCTAACGAAGCTTTTGGGAAACTCACCACAGATCAGTACATGGAATAATGTCTGGGTCAACTGGAACTCTTAACACCATTTACAAAACAATTAAATTTCTCCTCACTTATTTTCTTCATAAATTTACACAGATACAGTCAGAGAAAAATAGAGAAAACAACATTAATGGCAGAGCAATTTTTAAAGTAAAAAGTAAACAAGAACATAATTGACACAATTGCACTTGCACTCCTGTATCAGTTCCTTGCGCTTTGTTAATGTTACTCAGAATCATGAGGCTGGAAGTATTAAACGGTTTATAAATACCGGTTCTGCCAGACACTGGATTATGGCACCACATCTAAACTGTCAGATAATTAGGCTGTTCATTATTACATTCTGCCGCATGGACCAATTAGCAATCAAATTATACTCACTTCAGCCAATTACTTCTGGACTTGTGATTTATAAACCAATCGTCACTCTGATTATTGTAGTGCCTCTTAAGGCATATCCAGAAGTGCAATTGAATGGAGAAAAGAGATTGTCACGATAAAATTTTTCATTTGTGATACATTTTGAAATGAATTGTTTAAAACAAAAGGACTACATTTTGATGGCAGGTCGCATAATATTAATAAAAGCAAGTCTAAAAACAGAGAAAACAGCTGAAAAAAACAGCTTTTGTTCTTTTTTTTTGGAACCCTCTGTAAAAAGTACCTTTCACATTGTGTACTGTCCATAACTCCTCATAACTCCATTCATAACTCTCTTGTAGTTTTCTGCTACAAAGAAACATAGTAATAATAATAGCAAGAAAAATTAATGGCATTTAAAAAAATATATCAAAATGAAATAAAACTTGCAGGGAAAAATGGAAAATGCTGCCAGAGGTGAAGAGATAAGATGCAAGAAAATTAAATGGAAGTTATAGATTTCCTCTAGGCTATCTATATAAATATGTATTATTAAATGCAACATCACAGTGTACGTCAGACAGCCATTTCTCAGAGAAAATAGCTGCCGACTCCTGTTCTTGCCAATTAAATTCACCCCGGGGCCTTTCGGTTCTACGGCGCGTAATGTGGTAATCTTGACCAATCCTTTTGAGAAAGTGACAGAGTGCCGGTCACTTTGGGGTGGGTTGTAACAGCAGGAGAAGGGAAAAGCAATCTTCTGAGCTGAAGCCACACCAGGCTGTGATATGCATTACAGCCAGAGGAGCCTATATTTGTATCGAATCCATCACGTTCCATCCGTACCCCTTCCTACTTTAATCACAAACAGTCTTTTATCTAAGCTTTGATATTGGCTGGGGTCTTCATGTGCTATATGCACTGGTGTCTATCGTGAGGGAGAAGGTGAGAGTGAGCTGTTTAAAGTCCAATATTGTGGCAAGCTGCTAATAAAAATGACATTCCGAGTCGGAGAGTGCATGGCATGTCGACAGATCGCTGATAGAGAAATGTGAGGCCTGTGAAGGGAGTTATCGGTTTTCTTTTTCTGGGTCTCACACTCGGCGGACCAGAGAAATCATCACAATAATACAAACAGGAAGTCCTTTCCTTGGTCCAAAACTCAATATGATGTTTGACGCAGATTAGAATAAAGAAACATAGCAGTGGTGAAGGTCACCAATATGGAAGTATAGTTAAGGTGGCTCTTTTTCAAAGTAATCTGAAGTGCAGGATCAAGCACATAACACCTCTCAAAATCCTTCTTTAATATTGAAAAGATCAGCTTATATAGTGACTCAAAAGTAATACCACGGAAATCACCAAGCTGATATATTTCAAGGCTGCCGCTATTAAAATTCCAATCCCAGAATACCAAGCTAAAAATTAATGTTTTTTGTTTGTTTTTCATTTTATGAGTGGTTATGACTATGAATGCGGTTGCGTGTGTGCACACTCTTATCTGTGAGATATTTACTCATAGCAGCCTTTCCAGCATAAACCTAGAGACCAGGCTGCTCAGGAAGCTGGAGTAAAATAGACAGAGTTATCTTGTTATTGTTATTCTGCAAGGGATGAAAGGTAAATCTGCGGTCTCAGCATGCCAAATCAAATGTGCGACCCGTGTCTCACTGCCTTCCTTGTGAGTGTGGTTTACAGGACTTGATGCGAAAACAACCTTACAGGTGCGTCTCAATCAGCTCCCTAGATTAGGGCACTTTCCCATTGTCAAAATCAACCCAGTGCACTGAAATGAGCATCAGCTGCTCACTGTATTCACTTACCAGAAAGGTTGTCATGTTTAAGTTGTCAGAGGATGAGCAGATCATATAATATTAAAAACATTAGGAATTAGAGTTGTCAGAAAGATCAAAAATCACATTTTTATTTGTATTTATTTGCTCATCATATACATGCAAGTGTTTTAAATAATATAATATAATATAATATGTAATTTTATACCATATAAATGGCATTGCATTTTTAACAACTACAGCAAAGAAATTGTTGATGAATACTAGTTATTTAATAACTTTCTTATAAAATTGTCTATTTTATTATCACAATTCATTGAGAAGTGTCACTTAAATTTACAGGACCCAGGACAAATTTTTTTCATCTCAGCATACGGGACAATTTTCCCAGGCAGATACTCAGAAACACAACGCGAATAATATCTAATCTCGTCAAATGCTGCCCAAAGCAATCAGAGCACAGATCTATTACAAGCAAGAGATAAGGATTAAATTAATAAATTTCCTCAGGGGCAAATCAAATTCTGGTCATTACCCACAGAGATTAACTTCAGGACAGCTAGCAGGGGAAATAACAGGGAAGGGGGCAGATTTTACATTTATTCACTGGAGGCTGTAATATTTAAAGGAATGAATCGCACATTCTTGCAAAGAGATTCTGTTATGCGAAACAACATTTCTGTCAGATCATCAGAGCCTCAAAGAGTTAATAGTGTTAATGGAGGTCATCACTATCATTCACTGTATATTTTAAAGTGAAATCAAAATTAACCTAATTAACTTTCTTAATACACATTTACACATACCGGTGGACATTATTCCAACGTGGAATGTGCAATGAAAGCGTGACCTGTACAATTCTTCAATAGATGGAAGGGAATAACATGAGAGTGAGTAAATGACAGAAATTTCATTTCATGAACTATCCCTTTAATCAGTTCGATCAAATGCACTATTGCTGAAAGCATCAATAAAGTTGATCATGCTAAATGCAATAGAGGGTAAAAGCATTATTTGTGATTATAGCCAAAGTCATTCATTAAGCAGAGCTCAATAGTTGTCAATGACAGATAAAGAGTCATCTTGTTACACAAAAATAAATATTCAATATGCACATTACAGAACTTTAATGGATGGACGAACCATGCAGAGAAGCTGTGGTTTGCAAGAGAAGCAATAATTAGCACCAACATCAATCAAAGCTGTCTATAAGGGCAGGCTTAAGTGCCTGGAGTGCTGAAAAGAAGTATGGGAATGTGCAGGGTCCGCAATTAACTTTTGTCATGGCAGGTGCATTCAGAAAAATCACCATCCATAAATATGTCTTACCAGCCATGAAAACGGTATTTTGTGACTGCTGTATACATGCACATGAATAAAACAATATATACTATCTATCTATCTATAGTTGCAAAAAATGCTACAAGAAAAACCTAGTAATCAGTTAGCTGTAAGTTACTTTACTATATATGGTGAAGGTTGGTATAACACCTTAGTATACTTCGTTTTTACTTGCCATCAATTCCCAGTATCTGCTATCAATTCAATAGTCAATGCTTGCCATCAATTCAATAGTATTTTACAGTAAAATTATGAACTATCATGTAATTTATAGTGTAAAAGGACTTTCCCAGAAGTCATTGTGTGACAACACATTCTATATTTTTTTTAAAGATCTGTTTCTTCTCATTTTTGTAATTTGTAATGTACCTTAAGATTTTGTTTTACATTTTATGTTACTCAGATCACATTTGTTGCATTATTTTAGTGTTGTGTGTTACACCCTAATGGTTTTGTCTTGTGTATGACACTGTATATACAAGTATTGTCCATGTTTTATGGACAAACCACTTACAATTAAATCTAATTCATCACGTGTCTTTGTACCACCTGCATAAATGTAGTGATTATTATTATATAGTACTTTTTTTATTATAGTACATATTATATATTATAGTACATATTTATAGTTATAAGCTATCAAATATGCAGGCACCAATATGTAATTTTTTTTACTGTGGATTTCTGGCACTTTTTCTGGCATTTTTTTTTTACCATAAATTTAACAGGATATTGCATGGGAATGGCATATTAACAAGTGAAAATGAAAAAGATAAAAATAAAATAGATATATAAATGTACTTTAAAAATATATAATTTCTCTAAATACTATAACGAATCATGAATTTCAATTTGATTAATTGTAGCCTTGTGACTGCCTTATTATTTTTACTTTTAAATCATAATTTGTTATAAAGATTTAACAAAGCATTAATCAAGTCAAGTACCCTTCAAGGGGGCAGTCGTGGCCTTAATGGATAGAGATAGACTTGTAACCCAAAGGTCGCAGGTTCAAGTCTCAGGTCCGGCAGGGATTGTAGGTGGGGAGAGTGAATAACCAGCACTCTCTCCACCTTCAATGCCACGACTGAGGTGAGACCCTTGAGCAAGGCACTGAACCCCCAAATGCTCCCCGGGCGCCGCAGCATTGGCTGCCCACTGCTCCGGGTGTGTGTGTGCACTTGGATGGGTTAAATGCAGAGTACAAATCCCGAGTATGGGACACCATACTTGGCCACATGTCACTTTCACTTTAAAAAAAGACACCACATCTCTCATTTTACCACATTAGTAGCTTAGTATGATGAATTTTCCACATATGTCACCACATGAAGTCCTTTGGCCAGCCTAGTTTGAATTGAGGTAACAGTCTAAAGACATGCAAATTTGTTTACACACATACATTCCAGTAGACTGCGCTGAAACAGTTCACAGTCCTCCAAAGCATCGTGAGAGACATTTGAAGCAACAGCACTGGAGAAAAGATGCTGGAACGGGACAAAGGCCCGGCTGGGGGCAGCTTGATGGGGCGACACAGAAGAGAGACCCCCTCCCTCATACGCAGATGAAGAGGAGCGGGCCTCCTTGCTCTGATGGGAAGCCTCAGCGTCCAGCTTTTAAAGGAAAGGGCGAGAACAGCGGGGTGGGGGTTTCTTCGCTTTCATCCGGAAATGAGACATGACCGGTGGCCGGCGTGGAGAAGCCATGCATTTCAAAACTACTCACATCCTCAGTACCAAGATCTGTATGCACTGACGCACACACACACACCGATTTGATTTGCTTCCCGAGCCCCTGTGGAGACTGGAACATACATATATCCCACAAACCAACAAACACACACACACACATTCTCCAATTGTTGGATATCCTTCACAAGTTCCCTCCATGCATCTTCAGAACACACACACTCTTATTTCCACACCTCACTTTTTCTTCCAGCTCACAGAACTGAGTTAAAGGAAGAGTTTCTGTTGTGTGGCTCAAATGGGCTTTGAGTGCTGCATTTCCAATCAGTCACAGCTGTGTCAAGGCATTTTTCTCAATCTCTCCTTCCCTTTTTTTTCTTATTTTTGGCGGTGGAACGGCGAAAAGAAAGATAAACACATTCTGCACTTTCTGTTTAAGGTTCATTACACAGCGTCAATCTGGGGCGGGAGAGTCGGCGAAGAGTTAATTCCTCGCCGCGTGAGAGAAAATGCATTAAGAGAGTCCTATCCATCTTTAAACTGACATATCCATTTAAATGTTTGCCTCTTATTTCTAAAGAGATGCAGGCCGAATATCATTGCTCTCTTTCTTTCTTCCAAGTACACTTGCTCCCTTTCACATACTTTCTGAGATGCTTTTACTTTTTTCTACTTTTAAAATATTATGGGGTGAATTTACAACAGTTGCACCAATTTACAGTGCAAAACCATGCGTCTCATTCACTAAACACTCGCAATACAGGTGTTAAATGCATTGAAATAGAGTTGCACCATCATTGCCATGTTTTTCAGCACAAATTCGGCTTATCTATATGAACTATGGTTTTCTCTCTTCAATTTAAGAGTAAGAAAAAATGATCCTAACATTTATCAATTAATAGTAACCAACATCCTCTGAAATTCAGTGACATTTGTATTCCAGAACACCCTTTAAAATATTATGAGGCGAATTTAAAACATTTGCACCAAATTTACAGTGCAAAACCTGTGTCTTAAGCTTAACCAGGTGTTAAATTTGTTAAAATAGGATTGCAACATCTTATTTTCAGCATAAATATGCCTCTTTTCAATGTAAATTATGCTTATGTGCATGCACTATGTCTTTTCAATCCAATAATAAGACTCATTTAATAGTAACCAACATCCTTTAAAATAATGACATTGCTACCAATTGTACAAACATTTATTTAAAATATTTTTTGTTACTTTAGGGAAATTTGTGTTCTTTGAAATGTATTAATTCTAAACATCTAATAAGCCCATTTTCTGATACTATTCTCATAAAATTACCTCTAATGTTCTGATGGCATAAAATGTTATTTAAAAGCTAATTTTATTTGTACCATAACTTTGACTGATGGATTTTATTAGATTAAATGGTCCACAAAATGCTTCAAATCGACTCTACATTATGCTAGCCAGTAATGTAACGCTTAAATGTGTTCTTTAAAAAAACCTTCAACAAATCAGCAAGAGCATCATTGGAAATCTATGTTTAAGGTCCCATTCCTCTGAGAGTGCACAGTAAACATGATTCACCTTTTAATAGCAATATGAAAATGTCCTTTACACAAAAGTAGGATTACATATGTGATAATTTATCTATGTGAAGAATATAAATGAAATACAACATCAGCATTTTCCTGACTGGTGTCCATATATAGCTTTCACTTTTCATTCATTCTGGAAATAATGAATGCATACACTGTAAAAAATGACCGTGAATTTAACGGTAAAAGACTGTAATAATGCTACAGTAAAAACCTGTTAAATGGTTAACGGTAAATTCCCCTACTATATAAAACTGTATTGGACATTACATGTATTGGACATTCATTTTACGGTAGTATACAGTTTTTGGAAGTGAAATAGGCCCACAGTGAATAACCGTAAATTGACATTCCCAGAATTCCCTGCATTACATTTCAAATTTGATGTTTTTTTGTTGAAATAACTATGTTTCTTCTTAGTTTTTTCTTATCAGTTTTGTATATTAGGGTTGAGTGTTACACCTAATGTTGTTAAATTAATGTTTATTGCATTATTTCAGTTTCATGTGTGTTACCATGATGGTGTTTGGTGTTTGTGTGAATGACACGGCGCACCTTCTATATATGTTATTATTTAGAAGCTACTTGTGATGGGCTTTTGTTCATCATGTGACTTTCTCATCACCACCTGCATTTGGTGGTTATCAGTGTATTACAAAGGTACAAAACAGATGTCAGTGCTTCAATAGGTTGGTATATAATAACATTTTATCAGTTAATGAAATTACAGTATTTGACTGTAAATTTAAGTTAAAACCTAAAACGTTGCTACCGTATTTTTTACAGTAAAATTCCGGTAACCACAGCTGACGGATTTTTTTTTACAGCGTAGAGGTTGTCTTCTCGGTTTGTGATTGTACTGTTTAATAAACAGCTTTAGAAAGGATCTGGAGGGTTATTAAAATCAGCTACGCCCCAAGCAATTTCTATATCTCACTCCATCAGGAAAAAAACTCACAGCTTCTCTTCAACAACAATGAATGAAAACCAAGAGAAAGAGAGAAGATTTAAGACTTCACAAAAGGCATAAAGGGCACTTACTCAGAAATTCATATTAAAGTTACTAATGAGATTTACAAAAAGAGGTTTGATTAAAACTTAAGTGGATTAAAGTTATACACAGACATTAAAACTAATTACAAGGTTTATATTCTTCCAAAACGAATTCCTCCAAAATATCTCTCGGGCACAAACTGTTTGTTGTTCGAATTGGATATGATTTTTTCTTCTCTACTTCTTGTCAGGGCAGTGCAATAAGGGTCTCTACCACCCGCCAGCCAAAAAGCAGACAGAAAAAAAAGCCTACAGACAGAATGAGATGATCCAGGCCCTGTGAATCAAGGCAGAAAGTCTAATACTGAGCACCTTTGTGCCAGAGAATGAACATGACGAAGCGCTCTAACCTTCCTCAGCACTTCAGTGGCCTTCAAAGCTGTTAGAATTCTCTACAAAGAAGAAAATAATTTCCAATACATATTAATGACTTGGACTAAAATCCATCCATGTCCTTGAGACTTCAGTGCGACAAATAAAGCCAACAGCTTCACTCCGTAAACACAAGGGCCTTGTCAATAAAACAATCATTACCTGAAACACAATGATACATGTGAGACAGTGAGAGTAATCTAAAATTCACCATCACACCAAGCATGAATTCATAAGAAGTCTGAGGGTGGCACTTTAAGAGTCTTTAAATACCAAATAAAGGAAGTTGTCACAATAGATCACCATTGAATTACTATTCATCATGATCACAATTCACCCCAAATGATTTGTTCAAAATTATTATAATGATATACACACACAAACACGCAATTACATTTTATCATATTATTGTGTATTATTATTAAAATCATTTATTTTTATTATATAATATATATAACAAATATTGTATTAATGGTAAATACATGTTTTATTAATAAATAATAAAATGCATAAAATTATATTATAAAAATTTTTTAAAAAATTATTAATTTATTATATAACAAACATAAACATTAAATTAAGAAACAATTATGTAGAATTTTATATTTAAAACAAACAAATAAATAAATGTTGCATTAATAAATAACAAAATACATAAAATTATAAATCTATATTATACGATAAAAATGAAATTATTATTTATTTTATTAATTTATTATATAACAAACATAAACATTAAATTAAGAAACAATTATGTAGAATTTTATATTTAAAACAAACAAATAAATAAATGTTGCATTAATAAATAACAAAATACATAAAATTATAAATCTATATTATACGATAAAAAATGAAATTATTATTTATTTTATTAATTTATTATATAACAAACATAAATATTCATTTAAAAAACGTATATAACTTTTTTATATTTAAATCAAATAAATACATACATAAATAAATAAAATCATTTAATTTATATTTATCATATTGTGTGTATAAAATATTAATTATAATAAACTATAATTAATTATAATAAATATTAAAAAAAATAATAATAATTGAAATAAATAAAACGGAATAAAAAGTCATCTTAATTTTTTTTATAAAAAATTATACATTAATAAATTACAAAATACATAATTTCTTTATTATGATGTGTATAAAATATTCTATACTAAATAAAAGAATTATTTTGTAACATTTTATATCTAAAATAAATTAATAAATGTTGTATTAATAAATAACGAAATACATACAATTATAAATACATATTATAAGATAAAAATTTAATTATGATTTATTTTATTAATTTATTATATAACAAACATAAATATTCAATTAAGAAACATTTATAACATTTTATATTTAAATCATATAAATATATACATACATAAATAAATGAATAAATAAAATCGTTTCATTTCTATTTATCATATTGTGTATATAAAATATTAATTATAATATACTATAATTAATTATAATAAATATTAATAAAAACAATAAAATAACTGAAATAAATAAAAAGGAATAAAACAAAAGTCATCTTTTTTTTTAATGATATATAAATAAATGACAAAATACATCATTATGATGTGAATAAAACATTGTGTGACGTGACATGTGGCCAAGTATGGTGACCCATACTCGGAATTAGTGCTCTGCATTTACCCATCCAAAGTGCACACACACAGCAGTGAACACACACACCGTGAACACACACCCGGAGCAGTGGGCAGCCATTTATGCTGCGGCGCCCGGGGAGAAGTTGGGGGTTCGGTGCCTTGCTCAAGGGCACCTCAGTCGTGGTATTGAAGGTGAGAGAGCGCTGTACATTCACTCCCCCCACCTACAATCCCTGCCAGTACGAGACTCGAACCCACAACCTTTGGGTTATGAGTCCGATTCTCTAACCATTAGGCCACGACTTCCCCTTAGTATATTCTATACTAAATAAAAAATTTTATTATGTAATACATATATAATAAAATAAAAAATAAACACAATCATTTATATTTATCACATTTTATATACATATAAATATAATAAAGATGTGTTGCTACTCTTAAGAACTTAATACAACATAATTTGATGTCTGTGAGATCCAAACCAGCTTCATGTGGGTGAGGCTGGGGTGTGAGATTGTAAAAATGTTGAAACATAAAAAAAGGTTACAATTCAAGGTTGAGAACCCTGACTCTAATCACTCATCCAACAGAAAACCCAGAACACAACTAAGTAGGTGGGAAACGGTGAGGGCGCCCATAAGTTATCAAGCCCCCTTATTCCAGCCCACTTGACACCTCAACTGCTTTTGCAGCAGATCCTGAGGTCCAGCCAAGCCAGGCTCGATCCTTTTATCAGGCTCTCTGTGTGTGGATCGATCAGAGTTACGATACAGACAGCAGTTCTCTGTTATAACCCTGACGCTGACACTTATGGCCCAACCGATAGCCAATTTACACTCTATGAATTACACATTTAAACACGTATTAATAACACATTCAGCCCTTTCTGGGGTCACATGTGTGATGCATACGCATGCACAAACGCACACACACAGACAAACTTATGGTTGCAGATTCTGTATCATTAAATGTACACTACACACAGCTCATGGGATCTCATTTGCTATGCTGTGATGGTGCTCATGTGGGTGATGCTGCTGACCCATCACTGTTGTTATTTATAGACGCAAGACACGAACTTAAGGGTCAGGGGAGTCAAAGCAGCACTCGTAATTACTGCTGACTCACTGCCTCTGCACAGAAAAGGGTTATTACCCTTACCATCCACACCGACAGAGACTTAGGATGAAGATTTCATCATCTTCAGTTTATCAACTCTTCAATTAGCATTATAGGAATTACTAATGTATTCCTTTTTGTTTGAATCCATTAACATCATTAGTCGCATGGTATTTACAACTCTTTTGATTGGCTGTGGGTGTATCACTCTAGTACTCTAAACGTATTTAGTTCAGAGCAAAAAAGACGGCAGAGGAAGAGAGGAGAGAATTTAGGGCCTCTGTGCTGCCGAATTGCTCTCCTCTTGACTGGACACTTTAAAAAGAAAATATAAAAGCTCTCCAGGTGCTTATCTCTGCCCGGTGTTCACTGATCCGGCTGTTCACCCTGAGAGAGCACTGACTTCTCTACTCGACCCCGCACTGCACCCTCAGATTGAAAACCACAATAGAAGAATGGAAGCAATACTAGCATCAGCCACTAGAGGGATCTAACAGACACACTGATGTAATAAAACAACATAAAACAAATTAATATTTAATTCAAACAGTGGTTCTCAAATGGTGAGTTGTAACTTGTTCTAAGAGTCATGGCATGGGTAGCAGGAAAACAGAACAATGGTAAATGCAAATAATAAAATGCAAAGATATACACAGTTTAAAAGTTTGGAGTCAGTAAGATTTTATGTTTTTGACATAATAAGGCTATATTTATTTAATAAAAAATACAGTAAAACCTGTAATATTATTACAATTTAAAATACACGATTTCTATTTTAATAGATTTTGAAATGTATTTTATTTTTAGTGGTGGCAGAGCTGAATTTTTTGCAGTGATTACTTCAGTCTTCAGCCAGTGTCACATGAGCCTTCAGAAATCATTCTTACATGCTGATTTGGTGCTTTAGAAACATTTCTTATTATAGAAGCTGTGATACTTTTTTTCAGGATTCTTTGAATGAATAATAGTTATTAAAAAGTGATTTTGCGAGATTATAAATGTCTTACTGTCACTTTTTGATCCATTTTAATGTATCATCATTGAATTAAAGTATTAATTAGTTTTTTAAAAATCTTACGGTCTTCAAACTTTTAAATGATAGTGTAATTGTGCATTTATGATAGTAAATTAAATGAAAGGTGAAGAAAAAAAACAGCAAAATATACAGAAATACCCTTTTATAAAGTTGATAAGCCTATTAACAATACATTAACAATCATGTTGCGAATATGCAGTCATGATCATTTAAATACATTTCAATATTAGACGTTTGTTACTTTTGTATGCTAAAACATTTTCAATACCATGTTGGGTTGCCACTTGGTGCCAAATATCAAAACTTGGTCCTAAAACCAAACCAGAGAATCATTACTGGACTAAAAGTCAAAATATCCAAATATAATGTAGCGTCTGGACCACTCAGACACACAATATATATTTTGTTAGCTAGATTTCACAAATACTTTGTAACACCCCAGGACGCCGAACAGGACCCTGGTTTCATGGTAACCCGATACATTTACAACCTTGTGGAATGCGAGCCGACTCTCAGCTGCATTCTCCAGAAACAAGGGGCACAAATGCACAGTAGAAATTGACTTTTCTACTAATTAATTCATAGGAAAACCTTTCTTTGAATGAACACACATATTCTTCAGGCCATTGTGTATATTATTGCTGTTTTGTATTAATCTGTTGTATTATAGACTATTTTTATTCATGCTTACGATAAACCACTCATTCATATAACCTTACATATAGCTTGTTTAGTATCTATGAATTCGCCTTCTGATGATCTAAACAAGAATGTATATTATATGTTGGTACATAGCCAATATATTACGTTAATTATTCATATTTCCTGTTGTGAGCTAAATTCGCTACAATAATAATAATTAAAAGAAAACGTAAAAAGATTCTATTTCCAAATTAAATCGCTGATTCATACACTTCTGTGCATGTGTAATACATGTTGTTGTGCGATATCATATAATGAATTAGGCTATTCATGACGTGACATGATATTTTAATGAGTCCTGCAGATAAACAGCAGCTGAAAACTCTTTCAAACTTGCTCCGAGTGCTGCTGATTTTTCTGCATTTTGAGCTCTAAATGACAAAGAAGCCCTGCACTGCAGCAAGCACAATAACGGGCAAACACTCGCAGCACAGCAGAGCAGACGGACCCAGGGATTCAGTGAGCACCGCGGGGAATTACAGATGGCCCTTCAAATTAAATAAAATAGTACAGCTCAAGATCGGGCTTACGGCCACCTACGGGAGAGGTGTATATGACTGGAGCCGGAGCCAGCGGGTGTGGAGAGGGAGAAAATCACCTCCAAATGAGTTTCTGAAATATCTATAGATAAATTGAGTTTGAAAATCTTGACAGTGAGTGATCTGAGGCTGGATGAGGAGCAAGTCAAAGGTGGCACTCATTCTTTCACTGCTTCTCATAAACACACACACACACAGAGAGAGAGAGAGAGAGAGAGAGAGAGATGTTTGGTTTTCTATCGTGGGGGCTTTCTGTTGACTTCTATTGTTTTTATACTGAGCTAATGAAATTTTACATCACTTACCCCTAAATCTCACACTCACAGAAATCTTTTTGCATTTTACAATTTTTGTTAAGATATTGTTTGATAAGCCATTTTCCATAATGTTCAGTAGCTGATTTCAGGTTTAACTATCCTTTCATTAATATTTGGTAACTCAAGAATCAAAACATACATGCACGCAGACACACACATACATGACAAATTAGACTCTCATACTATACTCAACACAGGTAGGCATATGACATTATGTTCTTCTTCCGAAATTAGTCTTGTATACTTTTTAAGTAAAAAAAAAAAAATCTAACCTTGAAAGTCTATTTTTGATTGTTATAAAATAGTGACCTTTAACTGAAATGTTTCCAGACCTACAGAGAGAATGCTATTTTGAGAGCCAAATTAAATAATCAATAGTTTCCATCTTTCCGTCTTTGGACAGGACAACTCAATATGACGTTTTGGTGACAAATTTACAGTTTAAACTTAGAAAACTTACAGTAAAAACCAACAACTTTCAGACATAGACCTTTGTCGACAAAGTTTTACTAATATAGATAGATGTACAACAAAGTCAACATAAACGCAATTCAAAACCAATATAAATAAAAGCCGTCTAAGAGGTTTGTCCATGGTCCCTTTTTTTCTCCATCTTTCTTAGGCTTTTGGATGCCTCTTCTACTTCTTCTTCAGTCTTGTTTGAATAATAATTTCATTTTATGCATTTCTCATCTCTACAAGGTCCCTGTTCTTTCATTACTTATGATTCATATCACTTTTGCTGCCGCATAATCATTAGGTAGGTTATTATAATACAAATACAAAAGGATATGACATCCCATCTTTTCACTCTTGACTTTGAGAAAAATGATTACTGAGGAGAAACTCTTCTAAGAGCTCAGAAACCCAGCAGGAACTTGTAGAATCAATTACACTAGTATTTGTGTTAAGTGACTGAGTGGATGTCTCTTCATGACTACAGGCCTCTATACAGCATAGGGATTAATCCAGTGTTATGAACATGACCAGTGCTATAGTTAGTCACTCGGAACTGACACAAAAGCATATTGTAAAGGACATCACATGCACATCGTATCATAACTCAACTCAAGCTTTCTATTAACCTCAGAACACATTAATCATTAATGAGATGCATATTCTTTCTGAAAGTATACTTGTTTTAATGAATAGAACTTTTAATGATAAAGATTATTGTGATTTGTTTGTTTTTGAGTACATATACTGGTTTCACTACACTTGTGGTGGCTAAAATTATGAAAAATTTGAAACATTGTTATAATAATGATAATAATAATAACAACAACAACAAGAATAAAGGACATTTTAAGCAGTCCTCACTAGTTAAAATGCTCATAAATCTGCCAAAGCATATTTTTATATTATATTATATTATATATATTTTCGGACCTACCTAACAACCTTCTAACAAATTTCATTACAAATGTAGCAATTGCGTCACATGATCGAAGGTAACTATATAAATACACAAATGTACAGCAAAAGAATTGGATGCCTGTGCACATCAGACAATAGACAAACCTTTCTCTGAGCAGGGGATGTTTGTGACAAATGCTCCAGGTTCATTCCTCAAGAAAGACAGCGGGAGAAATAAAACAAAAAATGCATTTAAAAGGACATTTGCAGAAACATTATAAATGTGGGTTTGTTTTTCACTTTTCGTTTGTCTAGGAACATCACAGCAATGATTCAAATGAGACTTCCTGAGACACACACAGGCATCACCCTAATGTGTTTCTTTCTGCCACATCTCTTTACAAAGATAGACCATTAAAGCTGATCACAGAGGCATGTCTAGCATCAGTTCAGTCTTTTTTATTTGCTCGAGGGAGGATGCCCTTCATTAAAATAACAACGGCTCATCTCATGCATATGGAAATGGAACTTTCTCAATCTCCAGTACAGGGTCTGGCCTATCCTCTGAAAAGTCTTATGCAGGACACATCACAGGATTAGGAGGAGGTCACACATTCATCCTCATGGCTCCATACACAGCTTATTCCATTCCCAAATCCTAACCTTGAGAAATGTGACCCAAACTGATCCCAAATCGGCATTGACAGTAAAACTCACCCTCATTTTCGAACAGACCCAAGATGTTTTATCATGCAACTTACTACGAACAATCAAAAGGGACAAAAAGTGAAACCCCTAATCACTCAAAAGCCTTCGTGATCAAAACAAGCCTGTTGAAATCAATGTTCCCACTTCAGAATGCCACACTGTCATCTAATTCCCCGCCGTATCCTTTTGTCTCGGTCGGATGAAAATGTTTGGGTGACGGGGATGAGGGGGCCTTGTGGAAGTGTGTCTCGCAAAGGGGTCAGCATAATAACAAGATTAGTGAGTTTTAATTTAGATTAAACAGGGTTTGGCTGTGATCGAGGCCCCCGCTGTTGTTCCCTCTGTACAAAGGAAAGACGTGCCGACATCAAACGGACATGAGAGTGACACGCTGTTCACCGCTGCACTTCATTAGTCAGAACAGCTGGGTAAACGCATCAGCTTTGAGTCGTCTTCCGCATTGACGCCGGAGAATTAAAAAAGGATTTGTGTTGATCTGCATCATAATTATTCATGTCCAGCATCTTCCTTGCAAAACAGCATTTTCTGAACTTGACTAAACAAATTTTAACTTACTTTTGATGTCTTCAGTATTTTGTATCAACCATCATCTTGAAAGTGTCCTGCTGAAACAACTTCAGAGTTTTCCTCTTGCTTATGACGTAAACAACAAAGAACCAAAAGAGAAACCAAAGAGATTTTTTGATTAATGTAGTGTGTATATATATATATATATATATATACACACACACACACACGTTTAAATAGAAAACAGAATACAGTTTTATCCAATAAAACATTCAGAGCAGTGTTTCTCAATCTTTTTTGACACAAAGGGCTCCACTTTGTCCAAAACAATCATAGAAAACCCCAATATTATAGAATATATATTCAATATTTCTACCATAATTATGACAAAGCTGTTTGCATTGCAATTTTTTTAATTAACAGAAACTGGGACTATTGATATATTTAATTAACCACAGTTCACTGTGTGATTTCAAAAGTTTCAAAAACTCGACATTCTTAAAGCTGCAGTCCGTAAGTTTTGCCTCTTTGTCGCCATCTCTGTTTGAAAACCTGCAATTGCAGCTGTGTGCGGAATTATCTTTCTTGCGTGGGTTGTGCTCCGGCACGGCTCCAGCGCGGATGAATCTAATGTTTTGAGGAGTATGTGTGGCAGTCAGTCACCGCACCGGTATGGATATTGTACTTTGCACTCACAGATTCTAGCCTAAGTCTTGGAATATATGACTCAAATAAGCATTTTCTTATGTTAATATAGTGTGTATAAGCGAGTAGATTTCAATTTCTGTACAGTCTAATCTCTAATTGTCATACCCCTCGGATTTCATATTAAGAAATTCTCGACATTATTATAAGCTGACCATTGTGAATCGGGCTAAAGTAAGGCGATAGTTTAGAACACTGGCTGGTTATGTACTTCATCATTTTTAACCAAAAAACGTTACGGACTGCAGTTTTAAATTAAAAACAACACTATACTATAAAATCATGATTAAATTTCAATAATTTAATTAAATTTAAGCTTATATGTAAAACGTTTTTAGCATTTCAATTTAGATTAAAGTTAAAAAAAAATTTTTTAAATGACTATTGATTTACAAGGTCATTATAGTTAATAATAAATAACCTTTAATACAAAACTTAAAGCTAGCCGCCAAGGAAACATTGCTCATTTTCATTTAGTATAACTTGATGTACTAAAATAATTAAAGCTAAAATAAAAAAATAATAAAAACAATACATATTTTACAAAAATGAATAAAAATTACAAACACACAACAGAAATACTAAAACTTCACTCTAAAAATGCTGGGTTGTTTCAACCCAATTTTAGGTCAAATATGGACTAACCCAATTGTTGGGTTTAAAATGTTAATAAAAAATGTCTATATTTGACCCAAAGTTTTTAGAAGTGTTTAAAATTAAAATAAAGACAGAAAATATTTAAAAAATAAATTCAAATATTAATAAAAATTACAATAATATCTCAATGTCACTAAAATAACACTAAACACATTTATTAAATAGTTTTTAGTCACCATGAGGCCCACTTGTTTGCCGAGGCCCACATGTGGGCCCTGGGTCCCTGGTTGAAAACCACTGCTCTAGAACAAGAATGTCCCTCCCCCTAAACCATAATAACCACCTGCCTCTGCAATAGTAAGTACTAATGTAATAGTAAGCACTAATGCTCATAATTTATTTTCTTCATCAATTTGATGCAAAGGAATTGGCTAGAATTCATTCATTTCGAAAGTGACTTTATTGCTTTCATCCACAGTACTTGTCAAGGGTGCATGGTTTTGACAAACTAAAAGCTACTAGATACTGAAAAAACGAATTGGTGGTATCTTGACTGATATTAGCATAATGTGGATAAATCAATGTCATTTCATGCCTGTGGATTTAAAAAGCATTTCAATTCATCTAACCTACTTGTGAATATTACGCATGATGACAGTGGGGGAAAAATGGAAAAATACTGTTAAAGGCTGTTCTTTTGGACTTCATATTCCGTTGACTCAATTACACCGCTGCTAACATGGCAGTGGCAGTGATGCTAATGCAATGCTGAGCACACGTCAGCAGAACATTAGGCATGTGCCCGATTTACGCCAACAGCCTTCATTACGCAAAACCTGATTAAGTGTTCCCTCCAGGCCGAGGTAATGATCCCTCACCCATTGTTATTCATATTCACTAAGGGTTCAGGGCTAAGCAGCTCTTTGTATCTCTACTTTGGGCTCCATTAATAATGTCTATTCACAGCAGTAAGTTCGGCATTCGTAAATGACACCTGGGGGTCCTCACAAATGATGCGCAATTGCAGATGGGGCCTGGTCGTGAGTTTATTAATGTCCATTTGTTTGTGTGTTTGTGTTTGCATGACAAGTGGACATATGTTATCTAGCATTTCTAGCAAAGGCCCAGATTGCCCTCACTAATGCTCAGATGCTCCCCAAAGAATCACAATGCACATATTTACATAATGCGGGAATGTAAAAACAATCAAACGAGCAGGCAGGAAGGAGGGAGGAGGCGGCGGCAGGAAGGAGGAGGTAAGGCTAAATTTCTCTCTCATTCTCACTACAGCTATAATGGATGCTGCTGATTACCACTGATGGCGTCACACTTCTTTCAACTTCTGCATTAAATCTCTGAATATTTAAAGCGATTTATTCCAAATAATTTTTTTGGTCAAAACTGTGTTGTCAGTGAAAACGATGCCTGTTCACTCTGGACGGCCAAGCTAATTGGATCTAGAGGGAGGTTCTGATGAGCCGAACTGAATGTTCTTGTTTTGTTAAAGTTAAAAATGGAAATTTCATATAAGATAATAATATGACCAATAATATGGTCAAAATGTAGCACTTGAAGTTCAAAAGTTTACAGGTAAGATTCAGCCTACACAACTTTAACATTCAACTGTAGCATTCAAACAGATTAATAATTGGATTGGCTATAGTAATGAGGTAAAAGCACATATGTGACCCTGGAGCACAAAACCAGTCTTAAGTAGCACGGGTATATTTGTAGCAATAGCCAACATTGTATGGGTCAAAATTATTGATTTTTTTTTTTATGCCAAAAATCATTAGGATATTAAATAAAGATCATGTTCCATGAAGATATTTTGTAAATTTCCTACTGTAAATATATCAAAACCTTATTTTTGATTAGTAATATGCATTGCTAAGAACTTCATTTGGACAACTTTAAAGGCGATTTTCTCAATATTTAGATTTTTGGCACCCTCAGATTCCAGATTTTCAAATAGTTGTATCTCAGCCAAATATTGTCCTATCATAACAAACCATACATCAATAGAAATTGTTTTATTCAGCTTTCAGATGGTGTATAAATCTCAATTTTAAAAACTTGACCCTTATGACTGGTTTTGTGGTCCAGGGTCACATATATAAATATTTCTTTACCACAAGTACAGAAAAACTTCCTAACTACTTTGCAAAAGAAGAAAAATATTCATGCGTCTATTTGGTTTTTAAGTTCAAATGTTTGGTGTCATTTTTTGATTAATTGACAGTTAAAGTGACAGTTTAAACATTTGCATTGATGCAACAGATTTCTATTTCAAATTAATGCTGTTCTTTTGAACTTTTATTCATCAAAGAATCCTGAAAAAAAATTATCATGGTTTCCACTATAATAATAAGCACCACAATTGTTTTCAACACTGATAATAATAAGAAATGTTTCTTGAATACCAAATCAACATATTAGAATGATTTCTGAAAGATCATTTGACACTGAAGACTAGAGTAATTTTAATTTATAGTAATATTTCTCAATATTAATGTTTTTACTATATTTTTATTAAAGAAATGCATAGTATATATATACATATTCAACTTCAAAAAAATAAAATTAATGTCTACTTTATTACAGCAGCAAGGTTGAATCAGAAAGAGTTCTCCAGTCATTGACATTGTCATCTTTCTGCTCAATCATCTCCATACTGCCACCGTACCATCCAATACATTTTCTAAATCATCTTTCCTGGTTCAATACCTCCCCAGACCCCCAGACCCCCAGCATGCAGACAATCAAGTCTTTTCTGAATCACTCGCCCCACCGCCTGATAAATTATTCAGCTGGATATAAGTAGACACTAAAAATTTAATGATTTGCAGAGTTGGATTCTGTAGAACAAACTAGAATACAAAGACAGGATCGATGGGGCCTGGATCTTAATATATTACTATAACGGCACAGCCGGGTTGTTTTAATAAAAGCCTTTTGAAATATTGGCCCATATAGGCGGATTTACTGATTTGTGATACTGTGAGCAGAGGAAAAATGGTTTGGAAGTGATATATACACGTTCTAAGGTGAAAGTTATGTTCCTATGAATACAAATGCATTAACAAGCTGTATGTTAGGCAACCTGAATCGCCATAAAGCTGCATAAATAAATAAATACTCAATCTTCCATTCATCATCTTGGAAATGAAAGGTAAATTTAGATTTAATGTGGGGTTGTGATTCACACACCTGCTGAATCCACATATCAACACAGCCACACAAGGCAGTGTCAACTGGAGTGTGAAGAATCACTTTAAACACACACGTATGTTTGTTTTTCTAACATGGTCGGGATTTCTGTCATTTTTATACTTGGCTAGTGATATTTTCCATCCCCTACTCCAAAACCTAACCTTCTTGCCTTTTTAGATCTTCATTAAAACAATTATGTTGTACAAAGCAACAAAGTCCTTACATTTTAGCTTCAGTCATACTCTTAAGTTGTACAGTAGTAGTAGTAGTACAGTTAACATTGAATTGTCAAATGTAGCAAGAACACAAAACTATTAAAAAACACAGAACATGCTGACTTCAGACATCTCAGATCAGGTTTAAATGTGTTAATGGTTGCTAACCTGCTCAAAATCTCCTGCTTCATTGGTCGGGTTGTGCCAAACATCCACCTGATCCACTGATCTTCACCCAGGAGGACATTCTGGAGGACAAAAAGTCAAAAATCAAGAGGTGAAGTAGTGCGAGGGTTACATACGTAACCGAGACGTTCCTTAGCTAAATTGTAATCATAAATTAAATACACCAAGCTCTTGAGATCACATTCTAAAACCACAGGGAAATTCTGTGAATCCTACCTTTGACTTTTCATCTATTCTACGTGGAATTTTATCACTGAGTCTCAACTGATGGGTCACAGATGGGTCAGAAACTAAAACTAGCTATGCAAATACTAAATGAGTAGAGAACAAATCTCAGCAGGCCCAAAATTGCCAAAACTTGAAACAGCGATAACATAAAAATCTACCATGACACTCAACAGTGCTATAAAATATATAGACCAGATAATTATGTAAAATGTATTTAGCAGAGTATTTGTTTTATTATATTCTGTGCATTTTTTTTTTTTTCACTTTACTTTTTTGCGTCAGTATTAGAAGCTGATTCAAACTGAGATTTCAATAATTTTTTTGAAACAAAAAAAAAGCCCCCAAAAAGCCAGGAGCATATTGATCCTTAATGAAAAAGTACATTTTTGACACTATAGTTGAAGATCTGTTTGGATCATTTTAAGGACAACATTATTTATTTAATTAATAAATTAATAAATATACACACAAAAATTCATGTACAAGAGAAGGATATTGGATTACAGACCATGTTTTGTGTCAAACAGAGCATAGAAATATCAAAATATTGATAAACCAAAAGGTCTGAACTGAGGTATCCTGTTCATATGTCTGTGGTATTGGAAATCTATCCCATTTCATTACTCCAGTTTATCTGCAAATCTCTACTGCCCCCAAATGGGATTGAGCCACTAGATAACATTTGCACAGAATTGACCATTTAATGGTCAGTTCTGCATTTTTGCACACAGTTTGATTGATAGTTCCATTGTGTTCCCTGTCCAATCGCTTTCTTTCTTCTTTCACCAAAATCAGCAATATCGCAGGTGCCTGATTGCTAATACACTGTTTATCACCAGTGATGTCACTTCCCTTCACCTTACGTGAGCACTTACACAGAGGTGCAATTCAAGCAATAAGCACACCGTGAAACAGCCTGCAGCCCTGAATCAATGGCTGGGTTTTGTAAACCTAAACACGTAGCTCCAGAGTCAATTATAGAAAGGACAAGACATGTGCCCACCCTCAAGAGCCTGGCCTTCAGACCCCATTCTATCCAAAAACAACACTAAGCACAACAGCACAATGACTGTGCAAAAGCAAATGCTGTTGACACAATGAAAAATGGCCGTGCTCATCTTTTATACACTAATAAGGGTGTCTGCACTTCCATGCTTTGTATTCAAGCTAGTTTGCACTTTGTTTTAAAAGCTTATGCTGTATAAATATAATTGTGCATGCAGAACAGATTTGGTCAACACTCTCAGAAGCAAGAAACGGCTGACAAATAAGTGCTGAGAGCAAGAACACTCTTCCAGACCAGCAACTCAACACTCACCGTGAATCAATAAGAGAAACAGAGCTCAGTTTCCCCATTTATTACTCCAAGAGGCGATAAATTACTGAACAGCACTTCACGCCACAGCTAATAAGTTCAAAACAGGGGAGTTAGCAACTTTCCAGGGCATTATCATATTCCGTTTCAAATCCCGGCTATTGACATAATTGGGCAGCTGAACACCGCAGTGACTATAGCAATCCACACTCTATTCCATGCCATGTCAGCCAAACTGCGTGTATAGAGACTCAAAGTAATAAGGTCTCCTGTGAATTCAACCTATGAGAGAGGTGCCCTAGGAGCCATCGTTTTGAGCTTCACAGTAAGCAGCACTGCAGAGTTAAATGCTCCGTGTGTGTGTTGAATGGCCAATTCACAATGAGGAGTTCTGGTCAATCTCTTAAGAAAATGAATGCAGTGGAGTCTCTGAATTGTAGGCACCTTCCAAATAGGTATTGAGGCATCTAAAGCCGATCAGACCCAATATTATACAGTGGGGTCTGACACTAGCAACAATGCTTATATTGTGCGATATTTAATAAATAATTAAAAATGTAATTAAATATTTATTTATTTAAATAAATAATCATTTAATTTAAACAATAATATATAATTATCCTTACAAATGTTATAATTTTTTATTTACTTTTTATTAAACATTATTATTATTAAAATGTATGGTAACACTTTATTTTAGGGTTTCTTAACTAGTTGCTTATTAGCATGCATATTACTAGAATATTAGCCATCTATTAGTACTAAGTAAGCACATATTAATGCCTTATTCTACATCCCTAATCCTACCCAATACCTAAACTTAACAACTACCTTACTAACTATTAAAAAGCTTAAAATTAGGAATTTATTGAGGGAAAAGTCGTAGTTAATAGTGAATAAGTGTTCCCTATTCTAAATTGTTACCAAATGTACTTGTTTTTATCATTATTATTATTCAAATCTTTAATATCTTAAATATTTCTTGTCCATTTTACATCATGATGTTGAACATTAAATGCAGAAATATTACTTAATTTCAAGTTTTGTTTTTTTTTTTTTTTTTTTTTTTTTTTTTTTTTAAATAGAACATACTTTATTTCCAGCACTGTAAAAAATTGGAGTACAGTACATTATCCAAGAAGATACTATTTCAGTCTTTAATTCAATGTGTTTGTGAAATTAACTTTTTGAGCAATTTCTGAGTGAAAACTGTTTCAAAGTAAATCCTACACCCCTTTTTTCCTTCAGTGAGGTTTAAATAAAAATGAAAAGAAATCCAGATTTTTAATGTGGTCTCAGACATGTGGACCCCACTGTCTGTTCCCATCAAGAGAACAAAGTTTTAGTGCGGGGGCCAGGGGGATAGATTTGGACTGTTTGTACAGACCGCAATGTCTTTCTGTCTGTCGTTCTTTCTTTCTCTCCCTCTCGCTTTTAGCCCCCTTGCTCTTCCTCCATGCCCTGTCATTACTTGCAGAGCAAGAAATGTCACAGTGGGGCACTGATGTCAGAGTGGTACAGTCCCCTCCTGAGCGTTAAATTAAGCATTCACACCGAAGAGAGACAGAGAATGACCCTTTTAGTTCTACTGTAGACATGTGATACAAGACTGTTTAGACCACCCAGTCACATCGGCAGATGTTTTTTTTTGTCCCTTCTTCTGAACCTAAATCTTCTATAATAGAAGTCTACCTCTGAAATGACCTTCAAACCTGAGATGATCAGCTCTGAACTTGAATTTTTTATTTGTCCCTTTCAAATTCATTTTCTCCTAATGTCTACCAAGATACATCTTGACCATGATATCAGTGTTCCAGAATGCAACTTATATCATACTAGAATCTTACATTTTTAGAAGAAAATTGTTGTTGGGTGGTTGCGATGGTGTTGCTGTATGGTTATTAAGGTGTTCTGAGTGGTATTTATCTGAGTGGTATTTGTATATGGTTATTAGGTGGTTTGCTTATGGTGGATTCAAGTCATGTCAGAAATATCATTTATATGAGTTGAACGCACATGAATGCCACCACAAAATCTCAAACCTCAAGATTTTCTTTGAGCTCCGAGTTGGTGAGAAAACATGGTGGACACAATGGATGCAGCATCTATGTTGATAGTAAATTCACTGAAATTAATAAAATATTTTTTTTATTTATAATAAAACTAGCTAAGTTGCACAAAATATAGCTATAATTAATCATACTTTTTACAGTATGGTAGAATATTTAATCATATCATTAATATAATTAAACCATAAGCATTCTTTATTCTTCAATTTATAGAAATTTTTCTGCATTTCATTTTTGTGATCAACTTTTTATTGTCTTTTTCAAATATCAGACATATTACCAATAATTTAACAATCTGACAAGAAATAAAAAACTAATAATAATAATAATAATAAAATAAACAAGAAATTAAATTTAAAAAAAAATAAAGAATAAATATAAATATAAATCAACGGTACCATGTTTGGCCTTATTAATTAGTGCTGTTGTACACTCACAAGGCATTATTTAAAGTACATCACCATTTTACTCCGACCAAAGTGATCTGAACGCACTTGATTAAATCATTTTGATTTCTCAACTCATAAATATGAACTTCCCAAGAGAACTTGAAGTCAGAAGAGGCAATCTTCCAAGTCTATATAATATTCTGGTCCTTAGAAATGGCTTGAGTTGTTTATTTGATTCAAATCTATGGGATTCATTCTTTTTTCTTTTCAGTTTTACCATTCAGTCAGCGAAAATCGCGTATCTGATTTTTTAGAAGTAATAAAACACCCCTCATCCTCAAGTCACATGATCTGGCATTGCTCATGTTCGCACAGATATTGCGGGATAAGTTCAGTCATTTTGCAAGCCCCCTAACCCTATAATACCAAATATGTGTTCTTATTAGAAAATCAGAGGCAGAGAAAGGAGAAAAGTGACAAGTTGCCCAATCTATCAATTCCTCCTCTCTCTTCTATTGACAACTGCAAATGCATGGAAATGACCCGGCTTTGGCTCCTTTCTGACATGTGACAAAGACACCATACGCAAAGTATTTTTGCCCTTTGTGAATGAGAGATTATTTTTGCACCTGTTCACCACAGGACTTGCGGGGGAGGAAGTCACAGACGGAGAGAGCGAGAGCGAGAGAGAGAACAGAGGGAACATAGAGGAAGAGAAGGAGAGATCATATGAGATGAGAAGCAGGCATGGCAACAGGTTACGAGGGAAAAGCAAAAGGTGCCGATATCTTAATGGTTCAGTAAATTGGCTGTTTGCTACACATCAGCCCACAGACAGACACTCAGCACCACGGGGCCTCCCAGAAAACACAGCAGAACAACAGAGAATTCTCCTAATTATGAGCTGATTGCACTGACAGCAATCCGTGCTCTGATTACAGCTGGAATAAATTATACAAGCCTCTATTCATGGTTAAAGGGCTTGGGCTATTTCTGGCTTCATTCCTTCGTTCCCCACCACAGACAAGGCCTGTCTGACTGTGCTTGGCAAAGATCACTCTAGATGGCTGATTTGGTAATACCAACATTTTGTGTTGCTATTTTTTAATGTTGTATGTTTATGTTGTTTTTTTTAGTTATTAATGTAAACAGTTCTTTGTTTTGACAGTTCCACTGATGAAAATCTATAATTTGTCAAATGCTTATGAAAAACTGCTTGAATGATTAAATTAACATGGAATTTATGAGCATTGTGTTGAAAAATACATTCAGGAAGCCCTGCATCAGTGGTTCTCATCCTTTCTGACTCCAAGGCCCCTCATTGTCAAAGGCGATATTTGAAGGCCCCCAAGATACTTCTGCCATAATGACAAAGCTGACGTATTTTTCAGACTTCTTCATTTATAGAAATTTAAAACTTTAAAATGTATTAATAATTTAAAGAATGAGATTATGTGCCTGATGAGCACATAAGCACCTGATCAGGCAGCCATTGTAGTCCTTATGTTAGAACTTAGATTTCATAAATTGCTTTTTAAAAAATCATTAGACATTCCAAAGGGAACCAACAAAGAATTATCCTCCATGGCCCTACAGATTGACGTCATGCACAGGAAGGCGGTTTTCTTTTTTCATTAGTCACAGAAATTACATGCTTCAGCTTTAAATCAAATAATTGCACCTGTTCGCCACAGGAATAGCGGGGAGGGAAGCACAGAAGGAGAGAGAGAGAAAAAAATAGAGGGAACAGAACAGAGGAAGAGAAGGAGAGATAATATGAGATGAGAAGCAGGCATGGCAACAGGTTACGAGGGAAAAGCAAAAGGTGCCGATATCTTAATGGTTCAGTAAATTGGCTGTTTGCTACACATCAGCCCACAGACAGACACTCAGCACCACGGGGCCTCCCAGAAAACACAGCAGAACAACAGAGAATTCTCCTAATTATGAGCTGATTGCACTGACAGCAATCCGTGCTCTGATTACAGCTGGAATAAATTATACAAGCCTCTATTCATGGTTAAAGGGCTTGGGCTATTTCTGGCTTCATTCCTTCGTTCCCCACCACAGACAAGGCCTGTCTGACTGTGCTTGGCAAAGATCACTCTAGATGGCTGATTTGGTAATACCAACATTTTGTGTTGCTATTTTTTAATGTTGTATGTTTATGTTGTTTTTTTTAGTTATTAATGTAAACAGTTCTTTGTTTTGACAGTTCCACTGATGAAAATCTATAATTTGTCAAATGCTTATGAAAAACTGCTTGAATGATTAAATTAACATGGAATTTATGAGCATTGTGTTGAAAAATACATTCAGGAAGCCCTGCATCAGTGGTTCTCATCCTTTCTGACTCCAAGGCCCCTCATTGTCAAAGGCGATATTTGAAGGCCCCCAAGATACTTCTGCCATAATGACAAAGCACATAAATCAAAAGGACGCATTTGTGATACTATATTGCCCTCTTATGGGTGTTCTTAAACTTAACAACGCACATTAACTATTTTTACTAACAGGCCTAAATGGATAAGCAGTTCACGCTGGCTTTACGAGACCTATGTCATGGTTTTAGATATATTTTCTGCAAAAACATAGGCTATGTTTTCTTTAACGAAACGAAAACCAAAAAAAACTCACCAAATTCAAGATTTTTATAGATACAACGAAGTACGGACACCCAATCGCGTCTTTTCCGTTCATTCATACACATCCCGCAATGATCAAGAATCATCAAGGTTTAATGCGAAACAGGTGTCTGCATGGTTTTTTTTTTCAGGGACTTTTATTTTGCATTCGTTTTTATTTTGAATTACAGTTAAATATGAACGTCTCGTCCAAAACCAGGAAGGATAAGGATATGCATAAGAATAGATAAAAAGCCATGTAAGTGTACAGGGGAAAAAATTATTTGCCTTCCTGCCATCTGGCATCTTTAAATAATTATGACAACACATTTTATCAAAACAAGGTAAAAATATATTAAATAAAAATCTAAAATAGATTTAAATAACCAAAATAAAATAAATGCAATGCTGTATAATCAATAAATCGAGATTCAATAAATAATAAACATATTTTGCACCATATTTAATTAACATTGTATCTTATTTCACACAAGTTTAATTTGCAGTTAAATTTGAATGATCCATTCTCATTCAAATCAAGGAATATAAGGACAGATAACACATCTGAAAGCAATAATAACAAATACCAACATAAAAGTATATATTTTGGACAATATTATTTCAGACATTTTATTAAAATAACAACAATAAAATATATTTAAAATAAATATATAAATACAAAATTATTCAAAATAAATATATTTATGTAATATGAATGTAAAAATTTATTTAAATGGGTTTATATCTTTGTTATTGCATTATTATCTGTTGCACCATCCTGCCATATAAATAATATATAATTACTAAATTATTCAAAATAAAAAATTGAATAAATTAATTTAAAAACATTTATTCCTTTATTAGTTTATTATTCTCTGTTGCACCATCATGCCATCCAGCATTTATTAATTATTCTGACAACATAATAGAAAGCATTTTACTATAGCAAGATGAGTATTAACAATAAAATAGAATGAAATGATCAAAATAAAATAAATACAATAATATAATACATAAAGCATATAATAAAAATGCAATAAATAATAAACATATGTGAACCTGGTCCACAAAACCAGTCATAAGTAGCACGGGTATATTTGTAGCAATAGCCAACAATACATGGTTCAAAATTAACGATTTTTCTTTTATGCCAAAATCATTAGCATATTAAGTAAAGATCATGTTCCATGAATTTTTTCAAATAGTTGTATCTCAGCCAAATGTTGTCCTATCCTAACAAATCATACATCAATGGAAAGCTTATTTATTCACAAAAATTGACCATTATGACTGGTTTTGTGGTCCTGTGTCACATTTTGCACTATATTTAATAAACAACTGTGTAACTTATTTTGCATTCATTTAATTTACATTAAATGTGAATGACAGATAACACATCTGAAATCAATGCAGTCACAAATACACTCTCACACACACACACACACACACAAACTTGAATAATAATAGTAATAATATAGGAATCAGACATTCTATTATAATAACAAATAATAATACAAATATTTAAAATAATATATAAATATCAAATTATTAAAAATGAATAATTTATGAAGTCAATTAAAAACTATTTATTTCTTCATCATTTTACTACTCCCTCTTGCACCAGAGTTTCAAACAACTGTGCATTTAAAAGATATTCATATTAACAAAAAAATACATGTCAGACTCCCAAAATGCCTGTTTCCCATAGTCCTTCCCTCAATCTTTCTCTGGAGCATCGTGTAGTTCAGGGGCCAGTTGCATTAACTTAGCCATGTTAAGACTGTGTCTTACAGGTTTTTTTCAACTGCTTACACACAAAATCTTCACTTGTCACACAAATTCTGAAACCTGAATCTCAAACACCAGAACCACACACCAAATCTGCAAAACCATACCCTAAAAACTCTCGCTTTTTACAAAACACAACACACAATTCTCTATGTAACACAAAAATCTAACAGGAATTAATATTATGGCAAAGGTGTTTGCTAATGTTTGATGTGCTTGTGATATTTTGAATGCAGTGCTTCATGCAGTGCTTCGTGAGGCATTCTGCATTTTGTGTGTGCAATTCTTGGATGTGTGTGTAAAGTTTTGAGGAAAAAAAAAGGCAAAGTTTTGAAAATGTGTGTAAGCAGCTGAAGAAAAAAAAAGAACTAGCAGTTGCCAAGGGGTAAGCAGTCTTACATTTCCAATATAAATAAGACCAATCTACCTTTTCATAACTGAATAAAAAAAGTTATGACCAGTCTTGAAGAATTGTTATTATTTTTTTTATGATTACTTTTTTAAGACTAGTCTAAACAGTTTACGCAACCGGCCAAGCTTCGATGTGCAGATTGAGAGGAGGGGCGGGGTTTGTTCCGCGCGCCGCGCACCGCTCGGGGCCGCGCCGAAGCCAGGACGCGCGCGCTCTGCCGCTCGTTCTTTGTCCTCCATTGCAGCTGGTGATCGCAGCTCCGCCGCACAGCGCAGGCCCGAAGTAGCGCAGCCGCTCTGAGGTTAGTGCCCTACCGCGCAATCTCCAGCCATTTCATCCGCGGCGCAGCCGCACCAAACAACCCGGCAGCGTTTGCCTTTCACACACTCAGACGCAGATCGTGACGATGCGACACTGAACTCGGGGTGATATCGAGCGCGTTTGACAGGATGGCAATTATTATTTACCCCGCTCAAATCCGGGCAAAAAGAATCATGGCGCTGTCGCAGGCCTTTGGCCTAACGTTACCGAATTTAGATGTGCAATTTAATCGCTACTGTTTTGTCCAGATGATAAATTGGATTTCAAGACTTGATGGCTTGTGTTTAGGTTCTTGGTCAATTTTGAATGCGTGTTTAATATCATATTAGCGCTGCGGTGTTATCGATCACTCGACTTTTTATATCGCTTTGTACAGAGTCGACAGCGGTGCCCGGCTAAATTTGATCTAAAAGATTATTTCAGATGTTTTGTAGATTAACTGAATGTGTTTGAAATGCGTTCGTGTTCAATATTTCTCTAACAAACTGCCTGCTCTCTTCACACGTATTATTCACAGTTTGAAAATAACCGCCATTTGTGTGTTTGTTATTGATGCTGGACTTAACCAGTCTATATCGATGTAGTTATTTCGGAGCTTCAAACCTACCTTTATTAATGACTATCTGTGGTTGTTGAAATGTCTTTTCGTGTTTGTGAACGTGTTTGGTGGCTTGGTCAAATCTGATGTAGCGTTAGCGTTTTCCTTCCAGAGCCTCAGACTGTCAGGCCGTTGAATTGAGCAGAATGATACTGTAGCTGCGCGAGCTGGTTTATTAATATCTGTGTGGATAAATCATGGCACCCACGTCATCCTACGTTATTCACACACACACGTTTTTATATTTGTTTCATATTTTTAAAATATCCAAAAGGTTTAGTAAATGTAATCCACACTGCTTGCTGTCAGAGACATGTAATTACAGTGTCATGTAATTCTATAAAACATAATTTAAAAATATTTTCGATCTGTGTCATTTAGTTTGCCTTTGATACAGCTTTAAATTCTTGCTGAAAATGAATAGTGCTGTATTTTCATACCATTACATATTGCCAAAATATTATGTATAGCAAATGTATATGCTGTTATCGATTTTGATTATACCCATATTTTTTGGATAAATACCGAAAGCAGTTAGACTTCGACTTTCCAGTCAAAAAATGTATAATGTAAAATAAATATTAATCTTAAAAACAAATTATGTTGATTATATGTGATGATTAGTGCCCCCTTGTGGAGTGATGTTTAAAGTAACAATAATAGATGCAAATTATGCAATGCTTTATGAAAGTGATTATTAGATGTGAATAGAAAGGAACAGGCCCTTTTTCCCTCCTCCCTAAATATAAACTTAGAGTAAATGGCATATACATTTACACACAGTGTAAATAGCAGCTGCTGAAACATTTTTGGCTTATTTAATGCCACTTTTTGACATTGAGATCACATCCAGTGGCAAATTAAATGTTTTGTCGTGCTGTTTCTATATAAAAGCACATCTGCCAAGACTATTAATAGTGTCTTGTTACGCCGATGCATCATATGTACTAATAGTAAAAGGTGATTATAAGACAATATCATATGATGTGCTTCCTCATATTTTTTAATGCGTTTTAAATGCATATGCAAATGAAAATACATGTATTTGAGCACTTCTTCGCCCTCAAAATAACAGGTGCATGACACTCACCTCATCTATGAATCTGAATGATGCAGTTTGCTTGAGGAATCTGTGCTAATGTATTGTTTGTGTGTGTCTCAGTGTGTTTGAGAGAAACTGTATCGGGTGATGGAAGACCACACGATGCATCAGACGGATCACATGACCACTATCGAGGCCCACGCCGTCACTCAGCAGGTCGGGCAGGTGCACGTGGCCACGTACACAGAGCATGGCATGCTGAGCGCCGATGAGGATTCGCCATCCTCGCCTGATGATGACGTTTACGATGACTCTGATATACTAAACTCAACTGGAACAGATGAGGTCACCGCACATCTGGCTGCTGCAGGTAGGTGTTTGCACATTGTTGTATTCTGACGTGTGGTTATAAGGCAAACCACTAGATGGCGCACTTAAGCCATAAATTGTCAGCCGCTTTATTGCTCAAGATTGAGCAGTTGTAAAGCTCATGGGTTCAGTTCCCTTGGAATACACAAACAGATACAATGCATATCCTGAATGATATAGAATGTCTAAAAACAATTGAGTTTATTCCTCTAATTCTTTTTCAGGGCCTGTTGGCATGGCAGCAGCCGCAGCTGTGGCAACAGGGAAGAAACGGAAACGACCGCACATCTTTGAATCAAACCCTTCAATCCGTAAAAGACAACAGACTCGTTTACTTAGGTGAACAGTATTTTCAATATTGTTCATTGTTTTGTAATTTAATATGAGTGGTTTTACAACATAAAGTAAAATAACTTTAGAGATAGATAGATTCAAAATGTACTGTTACAAGTGTTGTTTATTTTAGTGTTATTAACACACTATTATAGTATTAATATTTGAATTGGTTTTTATTTTTATATTTTAAGTTTTGCTTTTAATTTTAGTTTGTTCTTTTAGTAATTTTATGTGTTTTTCTCATTTTATTTCTTATTTTAAAATATATCTTTTTTATTTAAGGTCAAGTAATTTCAGTAATTCAACTTTAAATTATTATTTAAATATTTTTAAAAATGTTAAATATTTACTCTGAAAGGCCCCTTTGAATAGGGGCTGCTGCATCTTTGGAGATAGTTCACATTCCCCCTCTTTGATTATTCCCTTCCCCTCCAAAATGAATCTTTATTAAGCTTAAATCCTAAATAAAATGAAATTAGCAGACTGCAAAATATTGCTTTCTTTTCTGCACATATTCCCTGGTGACTCCATGCAAATTATAATGCTTATTTATGTAAATGAGGTGTCGTCTTTAATTAGTTTTGCTTGAAGGCATTAAAATACATGTATTCTCTCCCCAAAATATTATTTGTTTTGTTGCTCTCTTCAGTTGAGTTCAAAATGACTTATTATGCTGACTAAAAAGCTTTATTAATTTCAGCGTTTTTTTTCCCTCCCCTGACTTTCAGAGTATTATCTTCTCCTCCCACTGTGTGGGAGCAGCGCTTAGCGTTTAGCTTTTAGCTGTGTAATGGAGAGGTTTCCTCAGGCTCTCTCTGCTGTGAAGTGGATACAAGGCTGTCTGAGAGTCCCTGCAGACAACAGACAGCTCTCTCATGGGACAGCACGCTTCTCAGGCTAAGACCCCTATTCCTTAACCTCCTACAGTATAGTGTGTGAGCGCATATATCAATATACACCATTATTCATTTAAAAACTATATATAGTGTGTTATTTCTATATACTCTCTCTCTCTCTCTCTCTCTCTCTCTATATATATATATATATATATAATAGAAATAATATGTTCTTTCAGTACTTCTATTTTTTATATACTGTATAGTGTATTTATTCATATTTTGAATTAGCCTTCATTATATTTTCAATTTGTAGTTTAATTTTGGTTCAGTTTATTTCAGTTTTAGTTCAGATTTTTAATTGTAGTAAACTGCTTTTGTTTATTTTCATATAAAAAAAAAAAAGTTTGAGCTATTTTCTATTTGTTTTAGTAATTGTAGTACTTCTTTCAGTTAGTTGCCAAGGGAACAAAACCTAAAGAAAGAAAGAGAAAATTTGTTTTTTTTAAAAATTTAAATTGTTTTTCCAGTTAAATTCCAATTCCAATTAAATGTATTTAATAGTTCACAATGACAACCCTGTCTCTTACTATGTCTGCAGGAAGCTGAGAGCAACTCTGGATGAGTACACAACACGAGTTGGCCAGCAGGCTATTGTGTTGTGCATCTCTCCCTCTAAACCCAACCCTGTGTTTAGAGTATTTGGAGCGGCACCATTAGAGAATGTGGTGAGTATATTTATTGTGCCTTTTGCCTTTATATCATTTGCACTGTTTGTTTCAGATTTCATCCCTGTTTTGGCATGTCTTGTGGTCAGGTGAGAAAATACAAGAGCATGATTCTGGAGGATTTGGAAAACGCTCTGGCTGAACACGCGCCCCTTGGTGGTGGAGAACTCAGCTCTGAACTGCCTCCACTGACTATTGACGGCATACCAGTGTCTGTGGACAAGATGACACAGGTGGGCAGCAGGTGGCACTATGAGCCAGGAATGCAAGTTATTGAGTTTTCTGCTTTGACATGCAAATTTGACATTTTCTAGGCTTGTGGGGGCAGCAGTTAAAGTGAGAGAATAAGTCTCACTTTATCCACTACAGGGCTTTAGCACAGGTTACTTGAAGCCTTTTGGCCTGATAGAAGACCACATAACCACTACTTTTACCAGCTCGCCCCTTACTCATTACCCTGCATGCTGTTTGGGGGCGGACTGCTGATAGCTAATGTCCCTCAGGACAGACACACCTTGCTTGGTTTGTGGCAGTTGGAGGCAGGTCTGTGCGGGGATCATCAGGTGAGGCTTGTACGCGCGAGTAATTATCCAGCACATCGTGGCCGAGCACAGAGGTTTCTGATTGGCTCCCAAGTGGATTAAAAGCAGAGCTGGGGGAGGGAATGGGCGACTGATCAGTGTGTTTGGGGCGTGAGATTCCTCTTAATTCCTTCGCCACGTAATTAGACCATCTGTGAGATCATCTCTCTGTGCATCATTTCTAGTTATGCTTGAATTTGATCTTTATCAGTACAGTGTTGAAAAAGATTTTGTTTTTAAATTATCCAACAATCATGACTGGAAGAATCAAGTTAATTCGTCCAAAAAATATGTAGTGATTTTTTTTTATGTTGAATTAATTGTGAATTAATTGGTTCTATCAGAACTACTTTTTTAGCTCTTTGCCTGAAATCCTTCTTCACTAGCTCTTCGCCATGTTGTCGTCTGTCACCGTCCAATGGCAGGCTTACAGCAAGTGTGTTTGTGACAGTGAGAGAGCGGGAGGGAGGGAGAAGCTCTTGTGGGAACTGATTTATTCCTCTCAAGCCAAATTTAGCCTGTGATGTTGAGGTGAACAGACGTTGCTACAAGAGCGCTGTGCAGTACAATCCCTGGCCTGCCTATGGAATTACTGAGGGCGCTGGGATACACTCCAACTTCACCCTCAGGATGGAGCTGTCACTGGGCTAATGGATTGCCCCATACTGCACAGTGTGGATTTTTAAAAAAGTCAATAGACTTAATAAGCTCCTTTATTGTCAAGTTAATACCTTAACAATTCCTCACTAGCACTGTTTTTTTAAGGGTATGACTTTTACGGCATTAACTTACATAAGCAAGTTGGCATCCATGTAAAGAATTTCAGTTGTTTTTTATTTTTTTGTATTTATTAGCAGATTTGTGATTGACACAATCAATATTGTACTTTTTTTTTTTTTTTTTTTTTACATTTATTCATTTTGCAGACGCTTTTATCCAAAGCGACTTAAATTGAGGAATACAATAAGCCATTCATCATAAGGAGGCAAATAGACACAGGAAGTGCTTGCCATACAAGTTTCAGACATCGTTGAGATTAGTACAATCTAGAACCAGGAAGAATTTTAAAGTACTGTTCAAAAGTTTGGGGTTGGTTTTGTAATGTTTTTGAAATGTTAAGCATGTCTACATTTATTTATTCAAAAATACAGTAAAAACAGCAATACTGTGAACTTTTATTATGGTTTGAAATAACAGTTTTCTGTTCTAATATATTTTCAAATTTAGTTTATTTCTGTGAGGTCAAAGCTGAATCTTCAGTGTCACATGATCCTTCAGAAATTATTCTGATTTGGTGCTCAAGAAACATTTCTTATTTTCAGTGTTGAAAACATTTATTTTTTTAGGATTCTTTGATAAATATAAAGTGAAAAAGAACTGCATTAATTTTAATGAAAATATTTTGTAACATTTATAAATGTCTTTACAGTCGCTTTTGCTCAACTTTAATGCATCTCTGCTAAATAAAGTATTCATTTCTTTCAACAACAAAAAAATCTTGCTAATCTCAGACTTTTGAATGGTAGTGTACCGACCCTCTCCCTCTCTCTACATAATCTGTAGTTCAGTGGTGTATGTTCCATCCGCTCAATCTCCTGCAGTCAGTGTGCACTGGAGCCTTACCCATAGATTAGTCTTTAAATAGAAACCTAATAGTCTACTTTTAGCTTTTCACAAGCAATATGTGTGGACAGACTGTCTGCACTCAGCTGCTGAAGGAAGAGGAAAATCAATGGCTTGCTGTTTCCAAACTCTTTCACACAGATTTTATTTTTCCAGAGGCCATGCTTCGCTCTGCCACTCCCAGTATTAAAACTCCCACAGTGATTATGTGCGCCTTTTGTTGCTTTGCAGGCCCAACTCCGAGCGTTCATTCCAGAAATGCTAAAGTATTCCACAGGCCGTGGGAAGCCTGGCTGGGGGAAAGAGAGCTGCAAGCCCATCTGGTGGCCAGAGGACATTCCCTGGGCCAACGTACGCAGTGACGTCCGAACAGAGGAGCAGAAACAGAGGGTAGAGTTGGGTGCTCATATTGCGACTGGGCTTTGAAAGATTATATATATTTATATATTTACTTTTATTTTTATAAATTTGGTTTAAAATATTCTCATTTTATTTTATATGCACTGATATTACAGTACACAGTAAACATTACACTAAAACATTTTATTGTACGAAAAATGTCTGGAGTGATGACACAAACAAGTTATTGAATCAGCCACACCATAGTTTTGTCAGCTTTCCTCAAAATTACATCTGAATTGAAACAAATGAGCTAAAGCTTGCATCATCTTGACCTATCGAGGGTTTACTTCTGTTGGAAACAGGTGTCATGGACGCAAGCCCTGAGGACTATCGTTAAAAACTGCTATAAGCAGCATGGGAGAGAGGACCTACTCTATGCCTTTGAGGACCAGATCACCACACATGTTGCCACAACAACCACTCACAGCATTGCACACCTGGTGCCATCACAGACCGTAGTGCAGACGATCAGTAATCCTGATGGAACCGTCTCGCTCATACAGGTGAGCTCAGGTCCCAGCTGTGGGAACAACTACACGGTTGTTTTTCACTATGATATAAACTAGCTCCACTGGAGGACTTCATTTAGATAAGGGGGAGACCAAAATATAGAAAAATATCTAATAAGCAGAGGCAGACAAAGTACACAACTCCATTACTTAAGTGAAAGTACAGATACTGATGGACAAATATTACTCCATTACAAGTAAAAGTTGTAAAGACAGATTTTTACTTAAAAATACAGAAGTACTTGCTTTTAAAAGTACTTAAGTACCAAAAGTAAATTTCCTTTGTCAATGCACAATGTTTTATTATTGTTGTATGTAATACTTGCAATACCTCTGAAGCAACTTACAATACAGTACACCTACTGAATACACTGACTAGCTTGTAGTATCTTTGGAATAAAGAGCTTTTAAAACCTATGGGGGGAAAAATAAACACAAAAAATATTCCCCCCACCCACCCCCACAAAAGCAGGATGATAGTGATCTCACACAGCTCTGGACACATCTACTGTATGTGTAACCATTCATCCACATTTGAACAGAGTGGACAGTGAAATTGCTGTAAATACAGACTGATAAGGAAGAAAATAAAAAAGCAAACCTTCTTTAAAACCCAGCAACACAACTGTAACTGTATAACTTTACAACATCAACACTGCTTTAACAAAAATGCAAAACAGCAAGACTTATTTGACATCAAAACAAAATAATAAAAAAAATACTGTCTAATCGCTCTCGCAGTACTTTGATGTCACACACAGAATGGTCTGCAGTGCTGCTTCAGTCAAACACCTTTTGTTTTTTATTAGGAGACGCACAACAGTTCTTCTGTGGCTTTATAGGTGATATTTTCACTTACACAATTTAGAAAAATCAGACAATATTGTGTCTAATATAAACCACAATAGTAACTTATTATTGAATTGTTGTAAATAAATACCACATTTAGAACTGGTCAGTTCTCAAAAAATGCTGGGAAATCACTTCATGTAGCCCCAAGAGTGATTACTGATAAACTGTCTGAAAAAAGAAAGTCACGTTTTAGAGAAGAAAAAAATCACCCACTGACTTTCAAAGCTGCTAACTACTTTCTACTTCGAGGATCTTTATAGAAATGTAGTGGAGTGAAAAGTACAATATTTGTCTTTCAAATGTAGTGAAGTTAAAGTCATAAGTTTCCAGAAAAAATAATACTCAAGTAAAGTACAGATACTTAAAGTGTACTTGAGTACAATACTCAAATAAATGTACTTAGTTACTGTCCGCCTCTGCTAATAAGTCATATTAAGGTTAACATGACAATATATTTACTTTAATACATGTAACTTGTATCATTTTTATTCACTATTTACAGTTGGGATTGTTGTTTTTTTTGTTTTTGAAAGAAAGAATTTTTTTTTTTTATTGATCAAAAGTGAAGTCTTTTACAATGTTACAAAAAATCTGTTTAAATAAATGTTGTTCTTTTGAACTTTTTATGCCTCAAACAATCCTGAAAAAAAAATATCATGGTTTCCACAAAAGTATTATGCTGCACAACTGTTTTCAATATTGATAATAATAATAATAATAATACATGTTTTTTGAGCAGCAAATCAGCATATTACAATGATTTCTGAAGCATCGTGTGACACTGAAGACTAGAGTAATGGATGCTGAAAATTCAGCTTTGCCATCACAGAAATAAATTGCATATAAATAAAATAAATGAATATAGAAAAGTTGAAATATATTGTAATAATAAAATAATTGTAAAACTATTTTACTATTTTACTGTCTTTTTGAGATATACAGTACAAACAATCCTTTGAGCATAAGAGACTTCTTTTAAAAAAATTATAATAATAATTCTTACCAACCCCAAACCTGAAATGGTAATTTTTGTTATGCTTCTAATATAATTATATAATTTAGAAAAATAAATAAAACTATATATATATATATATATATATATATAATTGGGGAAAAAAATGTAAAATCACTAATGGTCACACTACAGTATTTAAATAGTATTACAACAGTATTCTAACATATAATCCACAGGTTGGAACTGGAGCCACGGTAGCAACACTGGCCGATGCGTCAGAATTGCCAGGCACGATGACGGTGGCCCAGGTGAATTACTCCACAGTGACAGATGGAGAGGTAACATCAACACACACACCTTCATATCTGAATATTCCATGAGTTTGCATCTCCTGCTTGTTCTGTCCTGTCCTTACACACATATTGTGCTTTTAGGATATATCTCTTTCTTCACACCTATTATTTTCTGTCTGTCTCTAAGGTGGAACAGAATTGGGCCACACTGCAGGGAGGCGAGATGACCATCCAGACCACGCAGCCATCGGAAGCCACGCAGGCTGTGGCCTCCTTAGCCGAAGCTGCGGTAGCTGCCTCGCAAGAGATGCAGCCAGGGGCAACTGTTACTATGGCACTCAACAGGTACTCATGGTTAGTAGTGGTGAAGTTGGGGTCGGAGAAAGAGAGAAAGGAAATTCTGAACCGCAGCAGCACCTAGGTGCAGGTTTATGTCTCCAGGGTCTTGTTACCTGAGCCTGTTCTCCTGTTTATCACAAGCAGGTAGCAGCAGCAACAGCCCAGAAATACAGTACAGCAGGAACAATAGGTTCATACTCCATTCCCACAGCAATTAGGCTGAGGAGGCATTGTTTTCTGCTCAGCGGCCTTCATTAAAGCAGTAAATCTACCATCGGTCTGCTGAGCATAGTCTCTTCCTCTACTAAAGCCCCATAGCAGTGTAAATAGCTTTATTTTTATCATTATCTCAAAGAAAGTCATAATAGACTGTCTTTAAACTCTGTTTGGTATAGAAACTCTTTTACATTATGCAAAAAAAAAGTACTTTGTTAAATTAAAATTATGACATTAAAAGTCGTAAGTATAACATAATTCAAATTTGTAAGATGCTAAGTCGTAGTGAGTGTTTAAAAATCATTGAGATCATTGACAAAATTATGAGAAGCCAAAGTAACGATTAAAATTAATGTTCAAAGTCAAAAGTGTGAATTTATTCGAAATTATCAGGTACTAAGTTTTACTGAGATAATTCAAAATTATGACTGAAATTTTTTTTATTATAATTTAGACATTTTATCAAGGAATTTTTTTTTTTTTTTCAATTTTGACTTGGTGCGTCGATTTAGACTTCATGTAACAATCTTGACTTATATCATTTTTTTGTTTTTTTTACAGTGTCATAATTATGACTGGTCAATTTCATCTTTTCATGTCAGTTTTGACATTTTCTCATTTCAACTTATCTCATAATTACAACTCAAAATAATGACAAACTTTGACAAAATGATGACGTCAATTTTAGCTTTTTATGTCAATTCTGACTTGGTATGTCAATTTCAACTTTACATTTCATAATTACAAATGAGAAAGTCTAAATTATGACATGCTTGTCAATTTTGGCTATTCATGGCAATTTCCATTTTGTCATAATTTCAGATTTTTCTCTCTTAATTATAATTTAGAAAGTTTAAATGATGATGACTGTACTAAAGCATGATGTTTTCCTTAAGTGACAGAAATGGACTTGTATGGGAGAGTGTTTATATTATTTTATGGTGCCTTTTGATTGACTTCCTACACTAGGGGGCAGTGAACACCAGTCCCCTTCAGTTCACTTCAAATCCTGCTTAAATCCTGTATAAAGCATTTTGTAAAAAACCTTTATGAAGCAGGGTTATTGTGCGATTATTTCTATATTTTATATATATATGTGTGTGTGTGTGTGTGTTGCAGCGAAGCAGCAGCTCACGCAGTGGCGACGTTAGCAGAAGCGACTCTTCAGGGAGGAGGACAAATTGTGTTAGCAGGAGAAACGGCGGCTGCAGTAGGAGCTTTAACTGGCGTTTCGGATGGCAGTGGTACGAACCTCCTCTCCATATCACAAGCAGCCACATTTACCCTCTTTAGTCTCCTTACACACTCACTGGATGAAGCTTAAACGGGAAAGTTTAGGGTGGGCAAACATATGAAGAAACATCCCTTTCGTCATCAGTTGTCTAGCTATGTGAGGGCACGTATGCGTCTCATGTAAGGCATGTCAGAGCGTGAGGAAGTTCGTGGAGGTCTACTGTAATCTGGGTGTTTGTGGGACAGATGGTGCGTGTGTGACCTGTGTCACAGACTCCAGCCTCTACACTTCTCGCTAATCCTCGCTTTGCTTCAACCACTAAGCGCTCTGCATATGCACGGCAGCCTCTAGTACTAGTGCTTACACATGCATTAGAAGCCATGTTACAATGGAATAGCAGCACTAATGTTTACTGGAGGCATTCGTTACTGCGTAATGAAGTGGCACATAACATGTTTCCTTTTTTAGCTATGATATATTGGAAGTTTGGTTGAAAGAAATTACAATATCAATAAAAAAATATATGCATTTTTGTCTTCTGGCTATAACATTCTTCCAGTCAAAGTATTGCAACCCATTGTACTTCTGTAATGCGACATTTCCGATGTCAACGGAAATGGAAAATTATTGGAGAGGAAGAGCAAGTTGTTTGATTTTCATTTAAGATGGCACAGACAAACATTTTTTAGGGATACACCAATATTACAATTCTGGCCAATGCAATAAGCACATAAATCATTTGATGTTATGGCTAATAATCAATGAATGGTTAATATCAAAATTAAAAACACTTTACAATAAGGTTCCATTTGAACACATTCCTTTAGCATGATCTAACTGAAAAATTATGCTAAGTAATAATTGTGTGTTAATATTAATTTCAACATTACTAATATATATATTTTTTAAACTGTATATGTTAATGTTATTTAATGGACCTGAACTAACAATGACCACTTATTATGGATTCAAATGTAACAATTAAAACCATCCAATATCAGCCAATATATATATAATATGTACTGACAACAATCAAGTAGTGCTGGGCGGTATACCGGTTCATACCGAATGCCGGTGTTTATTTTTGTTATGATATGAATTTTGAAAATACCGCAATACCGGTATATGTCACTTAAACAACGTTAGGAACGCGACACTGTTTGAAAGGGGTCACTTTTCACTGGTGCATTGTGGTGAGGGAACAGCTGTATGTGTTACTAAGCGTGAAAGTTCCGAAACTGAAGCTGTAGAACTAATAGAACGTGATGACACAGAAGAACTCATCCACAATATCCACATTGACCGCCACAAATATCCATCGCCCCCTGCCATCAGTTCCTGCTGACACACACACGAGCGTGACTTTAGCACTAGATTTAGCAACTTTCAGACCCTTTTAGCTGCTTTTTTCCATAGAATATTCATACTGACAAACCTAGCGACTTTTTTGGATAAACCTTAGCTATGGTTCAGCTGGAAGATTTCGCCAGTGCTGTCCCGCGAACGCGAGGTCTGACTTTCCCGGAGAAGTGTCACCTCTCTCGGCGTCTGTTCTGTGCAGTGAGCGGCAGAGAAAGCAGCGCATTCAGTTGGCCGCACCGCAGCCCCCGACTCAATAAATGAGTACAAAACAGCGTTTCCTAGCACCTGTCACTTACTGATTGTTTGGAATTATAAATATGAGCGTAGTTCGTCTGTTAATATCACATGCACTTTTGTGTTTGTTGTTTTTTTTGGTTTGTTACTCAGACGCAGGCAGTGCGCTGCATGAGACAAAAAAGTAATATAGCCAAAACAATCGCATAGACGCTCTTTAGTGTAGATGCATGTTGATTTTATCAGATGATGCCGCGATTATAAATGAGAGTGACTCCTGGTTAACATTAAAAGGGGTCGTGTTTAGTCACTATTTAGTGTGGTATTTTTTGACAATATTCACTCATCATGACAGTAAAATAGGGCATTCTAAGTCAGTATACTGCAGTATTTCCTCTCTCAATCAGTAGAAAATATGGTTAACACCAGGTCATGCATGAATAAAAAAATACCGTCATGTACCGTGAAACCGGTATAATTTTGAAAAATACCGTGATATAAATTTTTGGTCATACCGCCCAGCACTACAATCAAGCATCCATATTTTTTTCTTTTTATAATAATTCATTCATTAACAGTAAGACAAGGACCATGCATTTGTTAAATTAAAATGATGACATTAAAAGTCGTGAGTATGACATGAGTTGAAATTGTCATGATGAGATTTAAAAAGTCATAATTATGACAAAATTATGAGATAAATTATCAAATTTTACAAAATATTACAAAACTATCAAAAATCGGACCTTAAAAGTCATAAATATGTATTTAGTAGAAATTATCAGTTACTAAGTCATAAGAGGAAAAAAGTGAATTATTAGATAGTCAGTTATAAAAATTTGATGTTTTCATATTGACTTTTTATCATTTATTACGACTGTCCATTTACACTTTACATCATAATTATGACAAATAATTAACAATGTGGTGCATCCTTAATTTTTTGTTTATTTATTAAGATGAATTCATTAACAGTATGACCAGGAACATGACTTAAAGTAAACCGGGTCCGTTTTGATTTAATGTTGATTTTAATGGGTAAAATGATTGGTCCAATCATACCTGGCTATTTCCCAGTGACCTGTCTTACCTAGTGTCCTGGCTTACCCCATTGCCCCCAGTGACCAACGAGAAGCCCCTCCTCGTCCCCCTCCTAACCCCCCAGGAACCCTCTTAAAGGGCTTTGATACTCTCCATTTTCAGTGCATAGTCTAATCACAGAGCCAGCTGTCAGCACCGGGAAGCCCAGTCTATAAAGCACACACACACGCTCACATGACATTAAGAGAATAGACAGGAGCAGGGGGTGTATTTAAACATAAAAGCTGATTAGCAGGCATTAAAACTACATTTAAAGACATGGGTGTCAGGCCTTTCCCCACTCTTGGTATAAATATTTGACCATGGTTGTGATATTTTATTTGCTTTAATATTTCATATTATTGGATCACTCAAAATGTAAAAATGTAGGTTTATTAGGAATTGTACAATGAAATATTATATATTATCTAACATATTGGGTCCCACTGCTTCAAAGGGGGATTGTAGACTCTATCTCTTAATTGACCATCTGTTGATTTCTTTTTCCCCTTTATCTTCTTTTAAGTTTTTTGTGAATGAAGGAAAGAGTTGCATGATAAGAGGATGTCACTTTATATAACTGTACTGACCTTGTGTACAGAGAATGCTAGTACGTCCCGTTTCCCACATACGTAACCGAGCATGTTGACTGCTCTTCTGAACCAGCACTGAGTCCCAGAGAGCCGCTTCTGGCCAAAATGAGGCCCTCACATTTAAGCTACGCAATTGAACCTAATTTACGCTTCAGCATTGGGAGGCTTGGGAGAGAGCGTAGTCAACAACAGAAACTTGACGGACAGCCAGCGTTTATTGACCTTATTCAATCAGTGAAATGGCAGTGCGGGTGCAGCTTTGAAGGTAATCGTGACTGATTTACGTTTCCTGCTCCAGTGCCCCTCTTTCGCTTCGTAAGCCTCGTAGAAACCCTCAGTGTCAGAGTGATTGAGGGTTTGTAAGCACTTCACTCAAAAAACAATGCTTCCTAACTCCCCGTCAATTATTGAGACACGATGTGATTACGAGAAATCAGAGCAGTTGGATTGAGTCACTCATATGCCATGTGGGGAAAATGATTTTCTGATGTTCTTTTTAAGGGGTGTATCTCACAAAGAAATGTGTGAGTTTTTAATTCCAAAATCAGTATAGAGAGAGAGAGAGAGACACTTTTTTTTTTTTTTGTAAAAAAAAATTATATATATACACATACACATGTAAACATAAACAAAAATAGCTAAATACATTTAAAAATAAATTGTATGTACAGTTGTGCTATATTTTATTTTATATATATATATATATATATGTGCACACCTTTTTTTTTACACCCACACACATGTATTATATTATTATTATAATATAAATGTTTATTATATTATTCATTATTATTACATTATTAATATAATATGAATTATGTTTCATTAGTTCTAATTATGACAATGATTAGGAAACTTAATTGTCATTTTTTTATACATTATTATAAGAACTTTACCATTTAAATTAGTATAATATTTATTTGAATCCATAGTAATTCAAATTAGGTGGGTTGCTTAATTGTCGTGTCAAAGTTGTCCTTAAAAATTAGCCTAATTTTATTACCTTTTTTATTTATTTATCGTTTTATTTATTTGTATTTTGTGATGAATATTTCTTGACAGGTTTTGTGAGAATTTAATCTTAAAGGCTGATTTATACTTATGCGTCGGACCTACGCCGTAGGCTATGCGTCAGTTTTCATTTATACTTCTGCGTCGTTGTCAACGTGCAGTACACATGTAAATAAATATCAAATCATTATTTAAAACTACAAAAAGGTGACAACAGTGGAACAGGAGAAGATGGCATACTTTCAAATTCCACAAGGACTTGTACCATGGCAGATCAACATTGTTTGTCGCAGACAATTACTGATGTATAATGCTATGTAGTATAATAAATGATAAGACACTTGTTCTTTGCTTTGTTTTATTTTATATAAGAAGGTGTAACATTAAAATATATTAAAGTGCACATAAACACACAAAACTCAAATACATACGGAGGGAGGGGTTCTAGCAGACCAATCACTGCGCTTGCGGTCCGCGTAGAATTGACGCGCTGTAAGATTTTTGGAGAGGTGCACGTCAGGCTACGGCGTATGGTGTGCGTCTATGCGTAGGTTCGATGCAGAAGTATAAATTGGGCTTAAGAGGTCATGAAAGGGCAAAATCATAATTTCTTCATGCCTGTTTAAGATGCATTTAAGGTAAAAACTGATCAGCTTTTGTGTTAAGCTGCGATTATAAGCAACATTTAGCTTGGGGAAACTGTGTCGGCTTGAAAAGATAAACTAACTGACAGGCTAAATGGCGAATTTGACTGAAATATGAGCCCTTCCTTGAGATGCTGGGACAGGGTTGCGCATCATGAGACTATTTTAGGCACACTTATATCAGAAACACGTAATGCACAAGTACAGTGGCCTACAGGTACCGTAAAACTTACTAGATGGGTCAACTAGTCACATTTAGTTCTGACCTTCCGCTTTGCCCATATAAGTTTGCGGCCTGGAGAGATTGGCCACCCTCCTGCCCGCTCGCCCCGTGTGACTGCAGCAGTAATCCAGGCTGCTCCGCTCACAGCTGTTCATGGAAAGAGAGATAGACTGAGAGAGAGAGAGAGTGAAACGGAAGCTGGGAGCGGTCGCCTCAATTATTCCATTGTTCCGCATTGCAGTGTGATGCAGTAGCCCTGCCCGGCCCAGTCCACGTAGCACGCAAACTCTTAACATGGCTGCTCGATTGCGCACATGCTCTGTGGCCTCATCCGACCGCACTTCTAAAGTGTCCTCCCTCCAGCTGTCTCAAATAACAACGACGAACGTCCCTAACCACTAGGCCTCCACCTACACTGATGACATCACAGTTGTGCCAGCTAAAACAGAAATGGTGTTGAATAAATTGTAACGGGTCTGTGTCTCATCCCAGGTCTTGTCCAGATTCCAGTCAGCATGTATCAGACTGTCGTCACCAGTTTGGCCCAGGGAAATCGACCCGTTCAGGTGGCCATGGCTCCCATAACCACGCGCATCGACAATACAATGACGCTTGACGGACAGGCGGTGGAAGTGGTGACCCTAGAACAGTGACATACTCTACCCCTGCAGGTGTGTGGGACAGGACGTTCGGCACCTATGTGAATAGCTGCTGGAATATAGTGCAAAAATAATATTTGAAGCTGTTCACATATGTCTGCAGGGGGCTGGATAGTTTTTTTGTTTTTCTTTTTTACATTGTACACAGTTCATTGTCTTTTCTTTTTTTTCCCTAGTGTTAAATTTGTTATTGTCATTGTGTTTTGTTTTTTTTTAGCTGATGTTTGATAAATGTATTGCAGAGGATACTTAGAAATTACATTGCAAGAAAATGAAATCAACCACATTTTCAGCCTTCAAAAACTGGTATAATTTCATTTCTTCCCATGCAAGCATTGTGTTGGTCATTCTTGATATTTTCTCAGTTTTCGTCTGTGTGTGTGTGTGTCTATATATATATATATATATATATATATAATTGCGAAACATCTTGTGCCATATTTGAGTCATTTCATTAATATATTGTGTAAATTGCATTATGATTTTAGTGTTAGATCCCATTGACTACTGAGATGACATGCATTTTTTTTTTTGCTTTTTGTCAGTCTGTATAATGTAGAATTCTTTGTATGCATTTCACGTGAACTCCCAATGTAAAAAAATGGTATGACCTTGAATGATTATGTGGTATATTGAATGAGACCACCATTTCCTGTCGGTACAGAATTATTCTGAAATTTGAGCACAGTCGCTCAGTGCTATCTATAGACTTTCACTGAATTGTACTATTAATCGATAACTATAAATGTCGACGACTTACCAGTGATGAGGCTGAAGATGTAGCACTCCATATCGTTCAACTTTTATACTTCTGAACATGAACAGAACTTTGCATAACTGATTCTGTTATGAAACTGCTGGGGAAAATGTTTTTATTTATTTTTTATTTATTTTTCTAAATGTTTAGATGTGCGCTCATATCTTTAGAACACACAAAATCACACATTGAAAGAGGTAAAGGTATGATAGAGGACGTATTCAGATTTTATTGCAAAGTGAAAGAACCATAAATTCATTATCTCTTTCTTTATTTCTCAAGCTCTCGTATTGTTTCTACAATGCAAATTTGTGTGGCAAATATGGATGTTTCGTTACGGTTTAGCACCACTTCCACCCATAACCCATCAAGTTTTCTGCTCCTGGTCGGGTTGAATTTTTATATACGTCTGAAACCTCATACAAGATCCTTTTTATGTAAATTTTGTAAAATAGAAGGTTTGATGAAACCGAACTCTCCCATGTTGCCGGTGAATGAATGACGGTGAGATTGGCGAAGTTTGTCTTTCCCTTTTTATCCAGTCGTGGAAATAAAATGGCCACTATTCAAAATTGTGCCTTTGAAAATTATTACACAAAAATAATCACGGGTGACAAAGTACTTTGCTTTTAGAATACAGATACGTAAGTACATAATGCAATGTTTGAACAATTTATTAAGGACATTCACAGTGCCATTATAGTTCATTATATTCCAAAGAAGTTCAAATTTGGCTTCAATGGGAGATCAACAGGGGTTTTACATCATAATTGAGTTCATGTTGCTAAATTGCTTATTTTAGCTCAGCTGCAATGCTGCATTGACCAATCAGCATCCAGAACTAAAACTGTATTGGGCCTTACTAAACCAATAGTGTGTAATCTGTGTGCATTTAGACGTCACTCATGTTACGTCAAGGTTACTAGTCATCGTCCGCTTGTTTTTATTAAGTTAAATAATCCCATCACTAAAACTCCAAGACCTCTTTACAAAAAAAAAATCACATGGTGACTTCCGCACACCACCTCCAGCTTGTTGTGATGGATGGGGCTCCTGTTGCATCATAAGCCCTGATCCCTCCCTTCTGTCTAAAACCTGGATTTAAGGCCTGTGTCCTTCTGCCGAGGGAGGAGGAGGGAAGCGCACTAATCCATCAAGCACCGCACACATCCCAGCATCCCACTCCACTTCCAGATTATCAGTGCGGAGCAACACGATCGGAGAGAGACTGTCTAATCCCTGTCCGACCATATCCGTTCTGAACAGAGCAAATCGAGAGGGAGATAGATCTTAAGGGAAGCGTGTAGGGAGAGCGAGGGCTTGTGTGTTTGTGGTTTCCAGGTCATGGTGGCAGCTGGCAGGAGCTGCTCAGTGCACACGTGCGTCAGTCGTGAGCTGCAGATTAAGGGACTCTTATTAGCACGCTTTCTGAGAATCGCCCCTGGCCCCACCCTCATCCCGTCCAAGTGCTCGGGCCAATCTGTTCCTCAGTCGGGGCCGTGTTCACAGAACAGCGTTCAGCTCTAATCCTAATACATAACCACAATTCTATTTTAACATCAGAGCGTTACGTACCTGATTTAAGTGTGATGTCATACATAAGACCATTGACAAGTATAGTTCAATCACTGAGCACATTTTTGCATACCAGATACTTATGTAACCTAAATACAAGGAGTCCAAAGGGGTATTTCAAAGTTTACTGTACTTTTACAAGAAAACACCATTTAATTTTTCCAACTTCGAAATTTCATGTTTAAGTCAGTGTGTTACTTGGCTTTTCATTGTAATTGTGAAATTTACTAGCGATTTATTTGCAACTTCGGAGTGAAAACTCTTTTACACCAATTTTTTATTTTGTGTGTAATCTCAAGACTTCTGCACCTCATATAATCACTAGTTACTAGAATATACAGGGTGATAGGATTAGAACTCGGAAAAGTGTCATAATTGCTCATGCTAACCTTTATTTAGAAAATTTGTGATCCAGTCAACACCCTTGTATACACACTTCAGTTAGCCAATGATTAATGTATATGTAAGGTTAAGAAGGGGGTTTTGTCTCTTTTTTAACATTTATTCTGAGAGTATAGGTTCGCATCACTTGTTCCCCATAGATAAACAGACAGAGGAAAACTGGAAATTACAAGAGCTTTGCTAACACAAACAGGCCTAAAGTTACAGTAACACTCTCTCAGAGCTGTAAATGTATAGGAATCCACATTAGTTTGATCTTTTTATGAGGGTTGCCATTAGCTCAGACAAATGCTAAATGGCCGTCTGGTGTTATTGTGTCATCAGGGGAATATGGGGCAGAGGTATTGATTGTGTTAAGGAGAGGATATGGCTCTGACGGGGCTGACAGCTCCAGTCTCTGCGGGGGGCTTGTTCCTCCAGCCTGGAGCTGCACAAACTCTGGGGCAGAGCTTTAATCTCTACTAATCGTATCTTAATACACACTACATCCCTCTGGCCATCTCTCTTGCGCACACACAGACACACACACACACACACGCACGCATGCTAGCATTAGCTCTGAACTAATGGATTATCCCCTCTCAAAAACCTAACCTACCTGTCTGTCTATTTGATATATTCATAAAATATTCATATTGTTATTCAGAACATTGTGCAGAAATCCATCTATATTAATTCAGAATATTCAAAAATCTGATTCAGATTGTTACTCTGAATATTATTCAGAATCTGTCCATCCATCTATTAACGGTATCATTTAATATTATTGATAGAATATTAGTAAGTAATAGTATCTATTTCTAAAACCGCATGCATATATACACACACACACACACACACACACACACATTTTACACTTTAAATAAATCTTTCCTCGAAACAAAACACTGAATAAAAATGCACAGATGCTTCCTGAGGTAGGTGATGTATTATTCCCACCACCACCACCATCATCATCATCATCATCATCATCGTCACTTTCTTACATCAAGTTCTCACCATCACACGCACCTCGGCACCAGACAGTGCGTAAGAGAGATGGACCCTAATCTCATTCCACTAATGCTCGCTTTACATTAGAGTACAGACCGAGCTCTGTCTCAGCCATGCTCTTTCTTTCTCTCCTAACCAGGGATTATTCACTGAATGAGAGAGGAGAGGTCGGTACAGAGGAGGGGGCCTGAAACATGCCATGTAACCCGACCCGAGTGGCCCATCTGGAGAAGGCCCACATGGACAGAGATTTCCCACAAAGCAATTACTGCAGCCGAAGTTTCGGCAGGAATCTGACACAATGTTCCTTTCTTCTCTAGCATAAGCATATTTCTGACACAGGCAGGTAAACAGGTGAACAGCACTAGCAGAGGGAAGATACTGAAAAAAAAAAAAACTGCATTTATTGGGATGTTGCAATGCATTTGGAAGGGTACTCAAAAGTGAGGGCTGCAACCACTATAGTGGGTCAAATGGGTTCATCAGTGACCAGTATTGAATATCTGGCTATATCATTTCCTAAACAATGCATGAACATAAATTGTCTAACAAATTCTCCATATTTGTCCTAAAGTGAATGTTCAAATTCAGTACCTCCTCAACAGAACCGTTCACCATCAACCAGAGACCCGAAGAGAGTGACTGACACTAGAAATAACGTTACACTTCAATGTTGGCTAATGTTTTCATGTTGTCATTCATTCATTCTGTATGAATAGATTTATGCAAAAGGAGATAAAGAGGACTTAATCCAGCAATCCTCTCCTCACCTACATTAGGAGCCCCTGACCCAGATACAGGGTCGGCCTTTCCCTTTACCAAGCGACAAAACACAAGCTGTTTCACACAAATGCCAAACCACTGAGTTCTCCAAGAGCTGTGTTTCATACAGTAATTTTTTTATTTATTTTGAACATGAGACTTTTATTAGCAACCTATAATATGTATAATACAATGCTCTATTTTGGCAGACACAGCCCAAAAAAAAGAAATAAGCCAGACCGATCCAACACAATGAGATTCACAATGGCACTAGAATGAAAACCAAACATGGCCGTCTAGTATCAGCGAACAGCTTGGATCAATGACCGAAGCATTAGGAGCTTTGAGACTGTGGTGTGCAGTGGGGGAATATTTGAATTTCACCCCAACCAGCACTACTCACAGTCACTCACTCAGGGGGCGGAGCCTGTGACATCACTGAAACGCAGTTTCCAACCTGTGCTCTCAATTCTTCGGAGACTGATATCCATGCTTGACAGTGGAGATGTTCTCAGGTAGTAGTTGGCAAGTCTAGAACCACCGGATCTGACTTCCTCACCAGTGTGAGTTCTACCATTGCCAAATACCGTCGGAGAACCTTCGAGTTTTGTCCTTGAACTCCGTAGCAGAGGAGAAAAGGGCTGTTCTTTGCCACAACAGATATACAGTAATACAAATTAACTTTTATTTCATACTAAAGATACTTAAAATGAAAGGTAAGAAATGAAAAATTATTAAAGGTCTTCATTGGGCCAGAAAAATGTCTCTTACCTTATACACTCTTAAAAAATTTAAAGTTCCAAAAGGAACTTTTTTATAGCAGTGCAATAGAAGAACCATTTTGGGTTCTCCAAAGAACCCTTATTTTTTTCTTAGTGTGAAGAATATTTTAATAATCTAAAAAACGTTTTTCCACTTTAAATACCCTTTTGTGCAATGGAAAGGTTAAATGTTTTTTGTGCAACCATTAATGCCAAATTATATCAAATACCAAAAAAACTTATTTTAGAGAGCATGTATGCATAAAATAGCCTCTAAATAGTAAAAAAAAAAACTCAACTGCACATCTTTTTAATCAGCAGAAACACAGCAAACTGTTTATGAAAAATGTTGCATTCATCGATGAAGACGCAGTTGCTTCCAAGAGGAGATGAATATCTGAATGTATGTCCTCCAGTAATGACCGTTCATGGCGTCTGATGTCGACAAACCATTTTAGTGTCATAATGCATCTGTGCAAATCATCTCTCTGCAAAAGCCATTGCAACTACTTCTTTTGGGGTTCAGCTGCAGTGACCGAAAGGAAAATGTCTTCATGAAGATACGAGATTATTGAACTTTTGGCTTTCCGCAGCAAAGGTCGCTTCTTATGTTACACTGGGCAGAAGGACTGAAAATAGAACATGACTGCCTAAGAGAGGATCAATCACGCCAATGGTCTGCTGTCTGTCCTTTGTGATCACATGACTTTTAGCAGCATTTCTGTCTTGTCCCATATTGGCACTACACATAATTGCTCAACGTATATATAAAAAAAGCAAAAATGTGCTAGTGCCAAAACAGGCAAAGAAGAGGG
>NW_015505716.1:10492-13648 GCF_001515645.1 Sinocyclocheilus grahami | reverse complement strand
CAAAAATGTGCTAGTGCCAAAACAGGCAAAGAAGAGGGACAAGAGCGCATCCGAGAGTTTTGAATCCATACCCACAGAGAAGCAAACCGGATATGTGGTTCTTTCTCTGCTCTGTTTATGGCCCTTTGGTAATTCACTGATAGTGTGCTTTCACAGTGAATTCTACCAGTGCCATACACAGAACAGGAGTCTGTCAGCTTCATCCCTTTAAGAAACCTGCAGCCTCCAGCAACACCAATGAAAGAACGACAGAGCAGCGGGGAGGGGGTATACGAGGGGAAGTGGGGGGAGATTGGGTTAAGGAGGTTGAGAAGAACCCTTCTTCCTAAAGGGAAAGAAAGAGAGAGACAGAGAGTGAGAAAGGAACGTAAAAGTGCATCATAGGAGATTCAGAGAGACAGCAAGCCAAGAATGCAGTACAGAATAACATGGTGTAATAATGAAAAAGTTAAATCAGTGGAGGCAAAGACTAGTTAGAACATTTGGCAGATGCTTTTTGTCTAAAAATTGCACTGTATTTCAAGATAAGATACTGTATTTCAGTTCACACATTTCCTGGGAATCAAACCCATGACCTTGGCAACCTTGGCTTTTCTATCACCAAGCTCTACTGTTTGAGGTGCCTTCAAAAAGGCTCTTCTAATTTATTTCAGTTATGGAGAATGAACACAAAAAATTCAATTTTTGAAGGCATTTCAAAGCCTTCAAACTTTTCAGAGCTATTTCTTGGATTATCATTGAGATTATGAAGGACACACTAGTGATTTTCCACATAGATAGATAGATAGATAGATAGATAGATAGATCATTTATACTCATAATACTCTACTGAGGAAGGACTTGCATCTCCTTAAGAATGAAGAGTCTCTTCCTCGGATGAAATTGTCTTTAGATAATCTTCAGAGATTATCAAACAAAGTTCTGGATTTACACCAAAAGTATGATCCCTTTACTGTGACATGCATGCCTAAGTGTGGGGAAGTTGTGGTCTAATGGTTAGAGAGTCAGACTCGTAACCCAAAAGGTTGCGGGTTCGAGTCTCGTACCGGCAGGGATTGTAGGTGGGGGGAGTGAATGTACAGCGCTCTCTCCCACCTTCAATACCACGACTGAGGTGTCCTTGAGCAAGGCACCGAACCCCCAACTGCTCCCCGGGTGCCGCAGCATAAATGGCTGCCCACTGCTCCGGGTGTGTGTGCACTTTGGATGGGATAAATGCAGAGCACTAATTCCGAGTATGGGTCACCATACTTTGCCACATGTCACGTCACTTTCAAGTATGATGGGGTAACATCACAAAAACATTTATGTCTTTCAAAACACAGCAGACAATTCCTAAGCAATAAAAGCCTGCAGAGATCCGTCAACATCATTCTGAACATCATCATAACCACTGTCTAAAGTGACACGAGAGACGCCATGATCCTGGGTTCACTAGCCTTAAGCAAAAAACCCCACATTATCAAACACACAGCACCCAAGAGAGCTTGCTGGTCTTGCAGATCTTCTGGTTACACGCCATCTGCTATAGAAGAAGCCACCAGACCTAGAGCACCCTCCTCCCCAATAGACGAAGCCTGCAGCCCCACCCAGGAGGACCCAGGAACAGCCATTAGCTCCTGCTCCCTCTGCTTCTGCAGGAGATGGAGGCCAGATTGATTCCAGATCAAAAATGATGTTCTAAGTGATTTTTCAGACGCCCAAATGGCTCCCGGAGCAGGACTCCTCTTGCAATTTCCTGGAATAATCAATACCTCTAAAAAGCCAAGTTGAGAAGCCAGCATAGTCAGATTGGTCTGGCTGGTTCTGTTCCGCCCCCACCCCTGCATAATGAAAGAAAAAATTCTCATATGATAACATCATGATGACTTAATGGTCTATTTTTGCTGGCTGTCTTGGCACAAGGCATCATTAAAAACGAAAGTGCTCAAAACTAAATGGCATCACCTTCACAATTTCCCAAATCGGGAATACAAATACAATACACCTACAATACAAATGCGTGAAACCATATGGTGCCAAGGGCAAAACCATATAGAATTTTCAAAAGATCTATTTTAACAAATCATCCATATATGTTTATTTCCGTTCTGTAACTAAAGAAAATGGGCAAGGTTTATAGAAATAGAATAAATGAATAATGCACATATTTATACTGTAACAATGCAGATCATTATTATTATTATTTTTTTTAATCCAGACTCATTAAGTATTATGTGGTTTTGTTTTCTAAATCAGGTCAATCCACAATAACTAAAAGACTAGTTCATTTGAGCCTGATAAAATTATAACCATTTTTATTTTTCGTTCAAAGTAACCTAATGCAGTGTCTTTGAACCCTACATGGCATTATGCCTGCACTGCGTCATATTCACGGCCGGTTGTTTTTGCGTCAAACAGATCCAGAGTTATCAAAGTTTTTGGAAAATTTAAGTCTCATCATTTTTATCATCATTAATAAGTTAGTTGCGTGTGGGTGCGTTGGTCACCTCTTGTTAACCTCGGCCTCAAAGCTCCCGGTTAATCGCATTTGTCTAATTAGCGAGCATCTCCTCGAACTTTAGTTATTTTAGGAAAGATTTGGCCAGAGCAGTTCAGTCTCCCCCAAAAGGACAACGCCCGGGGCGACTTGTGCTCTCAAGGTGATTGTAAACAAAATAATCGTTGTAGATATCTCTTGGATTGTTTACCTGAAAATATAAAACGATTTTCTTTAGTAGAAAATATGAATACACTTCTTTTAATTTGAAATACTTATGTAGCCTAAATATGCTACATTAATTTTTTTTATGTATTTAATTCATGCATTTATATTTTTATGGTGAGGCGTGACCAACTGAAAATATCAAAAATGCACTTGCAAGTTACACTGCAAATACAATAATAAAATATTATAATAAATTGTGAAATGTAATTAGGTAATTGTTTGTGGGCTTAATGTTTGGCATCGTACCAGAATCGTTGTCAGCGTCATTGTTTTCGTTTTTTATAGCATAACATCGTTGCATAATAAATGTAAGTTATTAATATAAATAACTCGGGCTTCTTGAGGTTGATTGTGAATTACTTCGACTTTTTTCCACATGCAGTTACTAGAATAACGACATGTACTTACTAAAGAAATCTCTTTAAGCATATGGAAACGACGCAGGGCAA
>NW_015505716.1:8262-9944 GCF_001515645.1 Sinocyclocheilus grahami | reverse complement strand
AAAAGAGGACAGTAATTATATAGTCTATTGAGTCAAAATTTTCCGTGTGATTTCAAAGAATTATTCAAGAGCTTACCTGATGCGTGCGTCTCAAAATCCTAATGACTTTTTCAGACTCGGCTTCTTCCTTTAGTTTATTTTTGTGCACTCACACAGCTTTAAACACAACTAAACTCTAAAACCCGGTCTTATCGACCTGATTTGCACAGATTCGACGAACATCTGGGCGACTGCTATCAAAAACGACCTGCCTTTTTCTCCAAACACGGCACGCAGAGCCTGCGCTGATTTAAACTCGCTCGCTTCCACGAGTGAACAGCTCTTATCAAGCTCTAGCGCCGCACAATCGAGCGTTTTTCAATGAGACAAAGAAGTCAAAGCGTCGTCACTAACTTCCTGAGTATCAAATAACGAATGCAGCCCAGTTTCCCCCCTCTTACATATTCTCCCTCTCTCCCTTTTCCACCTGAAGAGTCGCTGTACCTGCGCAGCTCCAGGTGCTCAAACGACTCCCAGAATAATTTCGGCTTTTCTTTTCGTAACGTGCAGACCAAATTACACGCGTTGAAATGCACAGAAGGCAGCCCGCTTTGTTTAGTCTGCAACCGTGAGGATTTGCCAATGGAAAGATAATTAGTTAAGCATCTTACCCCAGTGCCGAAGGAATAATCCAACCCTCCTCTTGTCTCCTGCATTTTGCGATGTCACTAACTCAGTTGCTTTTTTTTTCTGTCCTTTTAAGGTGGAGCTGACGGGAGGCGAGGCTCTCTGATTGAGCTCTGCTGCAGTTCGACCACACCGCTGTCGCTGCTTTACTTCACCCTCGGATTAAAAGATTTTCAAACCCGAATTATTCTGGAGACGGGTTTTAATTTTACCATACAAAAATGATGAAGCGAGCAGCTTTTTAATTGCAGCGACAGCATCTTATTTTTTCAGTCTTGGGGAGTGTGGAAATTAATTTAAGATTTTCAAGGCGCTCGACTTTTCAAATAATTCCTGTCAGTAGGATTTCGTCTTGCGCAACCTAAATTGTGCACAGTTAGCTAACCGTCAACTAGCCTACCATAAAACCGTTTTAAACGATTCTGAATAGCCTATACATTTCTGATAACTCTACAACAACGAGATAAATAATGTCACTTGTATTTTTATATTACGTAGGCTACTTATATTTTGTCAGCTGTTGCTATGGTTACCTCATCACGCGAATGTTTATTTAACGAATGCTGAGGAAATTCTAACTTTTTCTCGTTACTGAAACGTTGTTGAAACATATATACATGGCTACTTATTTTTAAAAGGATTTTACACCCTTGCCCTCGTGGTATGACTTGAAGTCGTGATATATTCGTTTGGCAAAAATAGCTACAACATCCAATACTTTTTACATTTCGTGTTAAAAAAATCGTTCATAAAAAACTATGGCCTCAACAAATTACAAATCTGAAAATACACTCTGAAAATAGTGCTTTAGAATATGATCTCTTTAATATGGCAATATTTTGTCATTTGTCCTTCTGTTTAGCAAGTGAGCCCACAGACTCCTACAAACAAACACATCTTTGGACCAAATGTGACGTGTTGTGTCTGTAGAGGGCCAAGACAGGTGTTTACCTGTATTACTGGCAGACAAAGAGGCTCTGTCTGCATAGAGAGAGAGACAGAGAGAGAGAGAGAGA
>NW_015505716.1:0-1064 GCF_001515645.1 Sinocyclocheilus grahami | reverse complement strand
ACTAACTAGATCTACATGAGGTCAAACAACAGCTATCATAGTTATGCACAAGCAATAGGAAAAGATGATGAACTCTACAAATGTTAGTAAAAATCTTTTTTTTGTGTCTCTTCTCTCTTTAAGGTTTCTTCTAGGCTAGACCAACAAAGTCCTACACGACCACTTCCAAATGTACAAAAAAAGATGCTCGTAAATAGGGAGAGGGTGCGAGACAGAAAGAGGAAGAAGACAAACACTGTGTGCATACATTGTTGGTACAAAATAAAAGATTTGTGCTCCGTAAAGCAGGACAGTCACTTCCTGGTCGTTTTGTGAAGGTCACTGTGGAAGCGTAGAGCCATGTTTGGTGGTGCGGGGCTTCCACAACGAGGGAACAAAAGCCAGAAACATCGAGCTAGTGGAAAAGTTGAGCTTCGGTGTGCTAGCCTCTACATCTACATCCTCTTTAAAAAGACGCTCGAGGAACTTAAAGGGAGTCGCATTGAGATTTTCCGCTGGCGCTGTATCATGGGCTTGATCGGTGAGCGGCGTTCGGTAAAATCCTGATGATTGCTTTAACGTACAGCATGGAAACGTTCCCAAATAAAAAGAAGAGAGTTCCTCTCTTGAGCGCTTTTATCTTAAAACAGCTGTTTAAAGAGAAAACAAACAAATGAAAAGTCAAATAAGGGGGACAACCAGGGAAGCAACGATTATTCAAAATGAGTTGCGTTGGGAAGGTGGATGGAAGTAATGAGGCAAAACGTGTCCGATCCAACTGCAACAACTCCACCTGAGGACCGTCCTGGCAAAAGGTCGAAGCCGAGGGGATTCATGTATCAGAGCATCACGGACACAACTCTCAGTACGTTAGTAACATCACAAGGGGACAAAAAAATTGGGCACCCCCGTTTAAATACAGCCTCTGTCCGGTCAGTCTGCGTCGGAAAAGGTGGATTAGGGAGGCAATGACATGCATTCCAGCTACGCAGCTACCAACGTGGAATCAAGGGGGAAAACTACAAGCCTTTCTTTTGTTGGGGCGAAGGAGAGAGCGAGTTAGAGAGTAAAAGAGAAAAAAGGGG
>NW_015505715.1:933575-933775 GCF_001515645.1 Sinocyclocheilus grahami | reverse complement strand
AAGCCGTCTCCAAAGGTGTTTCAGAGAATTTGGCAGTACATCCAGTGTTGCCAACTGCTTTCAATTGAAAAGCTAAAACTGGTAGCTAAATGTCACTAGATGACATCACAATGGCAAATTCACTGATCTATATAAAGATGAACGTAGATCAGTGGGCAAGATGAGAACTTAGATAAGGTTTGTCCAAGAAGTTGCTATAT
>NW_015505715.1:933187-933513 GCF_001515645.1 Sinocyclocheilus grahami | reverse complement strand
GCAGGGAAGTCGCTAAATCTAGCTACAAAGTAGCTAAATTGGCAACACTGAGTACATCCAACCGGCCTCACAACCGCAGACCATGTGTAACCACACCAGCCCAGACCCTCCACATCCAGCATCTTCACCTCCAAGATTGTCTGAGACCAGCCACACCCGGACAGCTGCTGCAACTATCGGTTTGTCAACAAACTGTCAGAAACCATCTCAGGGAAGCTCATCTGCATGCTCGTCGTCCTCATCGGGGTCTCGACCTGACTGCAGTTCGTCGTTGTAACCGACTTGAGTGGGCAAATGCTCACATTCGACGGCGTCTGGCACTTTCG
>NW_015505715.1:930913-933177 GCF_001515645.1 Sinocyclocheilus grahami | reverse complement strand
GGATGAATCCCGGTTTTTACTGTACAGGGCAGATGGCAGACAGCGTGTATGGCGTCGTGTTGGTGAGTGGTTTGCTGATGTCAACGTTGTGGATCGAGTGGCCCATGGTGGCGGTGGGGTTATGGTATGGGCAGGCGTATGTTATGGACAACGAACACAGGTGCATTTTATTGATGGCATTTTGAATGCACAGAGATACTGTGACGAGATCCTGAGGCCCATTGTTGTGCCATTCATCCACGACCATCACCTCATGTTGCAGCATGATAATGCATGGCCCCATGGGAAGCTGAAAACATCCCAGTTCTTGCATGGCCAGCATACTCAACGGACATGTCACCTATTGAGCATGTTTGGGATGCTCTGGATCGGCGTATACGACAGCGTGTTCCAGTTCCTGCCAATATCCAGCAACTTCGCACAGCCATTGAAGAGGAGTGGACCAACATTCCACAGGCCACACAGGCCACAATCAACAACCTGATCAAATCTATGCGAAGGAGATGTGTTGCACTGCATGAGGCAAATGGTGGTCACACCAGATACTGACTGGTTTTCAGACCCCCCCGGACCCCCCAATACAGTAAAACTGCACATGTTAGAGTGGCCTTTTATTGTGGCCAGCCTAAGGCACACCTGTGCAATAATCATGCTGTCTAATCAGCATCCTGATATGCCACACCTGTGAGGTGGATGGATTATCTCGGCAAAGGAGAAGTGCTCACTAACACAGATTTAGACAGATTTGTGAACAATATTTGAGAGAAATAGACCTTTTGTGTACATAGAAAAAGTCTTAGATCTTTGAGTTCAACTCCTGAAAAAATGGTGGCAAAAACAAAAGTGTTGCGTTTATAATTTTGTCCAGTGTATATCCATCCATCCATCATTCCATGGGCTCACGCCCGTTGGTGTCCAATGCCGTCTGACGCTCCATTTCCACTGTGCACAGTCCTGTGCCATCCTGATAAAAGAGTGGATGTCCCTCTGACACCATTCTTTGATGTCATCCAACCACTCCCTACTCAGTCTTCCTCTCCGTGTCCGTCCATCCATGATCTCAAACACCACACACTTCACCAGTCGCTTGTCCTCCATCCTGCAGATATGTCCAAATGGGCTGACCTTCCTCTCTATGATGAGTTGTACAATGTTCCTCGTGTTTCCAACTCGTCTTTGTACCTCCACGTTTGTGATTTTCTGATGCCAGTGAGTGTGCAAGATTCTCCTGTAGCACTTCATTTCAAATGCCCGAAGTAAATCTTTGTCTTTCTTCCTCAATGTCCATGTCTCACAAGCAACACACTCATCACACATGTCCTGATTATGCTGATTTTAGTCTCTGTTCTGATATGCTTGCTGTTCCATATTGTCTTGAACCCTGCCATTACTCCTGTTGCCCTTGCTATTCTCCTTTTGATCTCTTTGTTGCAATCGTTGTCCCAGGTCAGTAGACTACCCAGGTACACAAACTCCGTGACATTTTCAATACTTCTGCCCCTGATCTCCAGTTCCTCTTCTATGTCCTCTTGTCCAAACACCATTGTGATTGTTTTTTCTGTGTTGATCTGTAATCTGGCGGCCTCCCCTGCTTGAGCCGATCCAGGTTTCCTTGTAATTCAACTCTATCCTCCTCCAGTAGATTAATGTCATCTGAAAATTTGAGGTTGTTGATCTTGTACCCATGGACTGATATTCCAGTGCCATTGTCTCTTACCGAGTCCATTACTCTCTCGAGGTACGAGATGAATATAGTTGCCGATATCGGATCCCCTTGTCTTGTTCCGACCGTTGTTTTAAACCAATCGCCCATTTCTCTGCCAACTCGCACTGCCGACTGCGAGATTTCACAGATGTTCTGCAGTTTCTTGGTCAATCTTGCTCCAACTCCGTATGACTTGAGTGTTGCCCAAGTGACGTCCTGTTTGATGGAGTCGAATGTCTTTCGGAAATCAATGAAACAGTTGATGATGTGTCGTCCTTTATGTTTCGCCTTCTCTGCCATAAGCCTTAGAATCAGGATTTGATGTGTCGTGCATCTGTCTTTCCTGAATCCGGCCTGCTCCTCTGACAGATGTGGTTCCATCTGCACTTTCAATCTCTCCAGTAACACCATCATCAATACCTTACGTGACTTAACAGAGCATTTGTCATGTAGTTGCTGCATTCTGGCAAGTCTCCTTTCTTTGGTATTGTGACAATGACTGACTTTGCCCATTCCTCTGGTACTCTCCCTTCCTGCCATATCTGATTACAGATTGTGT
>NW_015505715.1:924485-928402 GCF_001515645.1 Sinocyclocheilus grahami | reverse complement strand
GATCTGTGTGGCAGCAGCAATATACAGTAAATAAATCAATAAATCCACTGCTCTGTTGTCTCCTCTGAGGCTGGGACTCTAAATAGTGTTCTGTGCTCATCTGTGCAGCCAAAGACAGAACAGTTAGCATGTTTTGCTCAAACTTTCGCCATGGCATTAGAACTGGTACACCGTTGTCGCTTGCGAAAACACAGTGGGTGGAAACTTACAGATTAAGGGGTGGTAATATTATAATGAGATCCCTTTGCCCCGTCACCAAGGGAGTGAAATCTGACGCGCTTGTTTTCTCAGACGCTTGCAGAAAAAGGCTTACCAAAACAAAGTTACTGGGTTAATCTTTTTCACGTTTCCTTGGTTGGTAGATGCACCGGAGACCTGATTATAGGACTTAAAACCTGGAAAAGTCAGATTTTCATGATATGTCACCTTTAAGAAAACACTTGCAAACAGAAAAAGCACCAGCAAATTAAGAAAACATCTGCATCAGTTTGACAACACACATGCTGCAAATACTCACATCACAACCAAATACAGAAACACACTGCAAATACAGAAACGCGCTGCAAATGCGCACAACATGACCAAATACAGAAAAGCGTTGCAAATAGCACAGACCACAATGGAAATGTTCCAGGGGGACTCCAACAACCCTTACGAAAATTAACCATGTGGTTACAATTTATGTAACCACACAAATACCATGGTTAAACTATAGTGTAATTTGTGATTACCATGGTTTAACTATAGTAACCATGTGTTTTTACGATAGTAACCATAGTTAATTTTCGTAAGGGAAGTTGTAAAAGTTAGCCATCTTACTTAATGTTTCACAGTTACAATAATTGTGTATTTCGTCAGCTTATTTAGGCTAATAATATAGAAAAAAAGCTAAGGAATCATATGATCAGGATGTTAAAATAAAGTAAAATCTCACCTTTCAGAGCAGACATTGAAAAACTTGTGGTTCCCTTAAATATTTCCGATGTGGTCGGTGCATATTTGCAGTGCGTTTCTGTATTTGGTTGTGTTGTGAGTTTTTGCCGCGCGTTTCTGTATTTGCAGCACGTTTCTGTATTTACAGCACGTTTCTGTATTTGGTTGGTTGTGTTGTGAGTTTTTGCCGCGTGTTTCTGTATTTGGTTGTGTTGTGCGTTTTTGCCACGCGTTTCTGTATTTGGTTGTGTTGTGCGTTTTTGCAGCACGTTTCTATATTTGTAGCGCGTTTCTGTATTTTGTTGTGTTGTGATTATTTGCAGTGCTTGTTTTGTCAAACTAATGAAGATGTTTTCTTAATTTGCTGGTCATTTGCATGTGTTTTTTTCATTTGCATTGTTTGCATATTAAAAATGTTTTCTTGCTCAATTATATCTATGCACATGTTGAAATAGGGAAGGCATGATCTTTACTGTTTTTTTATGACTGAATGAACAACTTCCATAAAATTTATGAGCCATTGGGATTGATGTCATTCAGTCAACAACAGTGATAAAATAGTGACTATAGGTCATTGAAAAAAATATATTCATTAATATATTTATTTATTTACTGTGTAGTTCTGGTTTCCATGTTAACAGTGACTTATTTGATTGGTAGATTTTGCTTCAGAATTATGGTTAGTGTAGTTCTTCACCAGAAATTTGTCTATTATAATTATTTTATATATATATTTTTTAATAATGAAGTAGAAAACACACTGATTATAGCTTCTATAGAATCATCTGCTTCTATAGAAAAACACAAAAGCTCTATATAAACTAGTAATGGTTTTACTACTCTTCATAATTCATCCGGCCTTTGGGAAACATCACAAAGTCCCTAACGTGGATGAACCTACCTTGACTCACATTGTAGTGAATGAAATACTGAAAGTTTGCTGCATAAACTGTGGTACAATTTTGCCCCGAGCCTAATGAATTTAAGGCATGTCCACAGGGACAGTAATATAACCTCATTCCCATTGATAACTTCGTGCTTTCTTGTGCTAATGAAACCTCAGAAAGCCAGATGTCCTCATAATTGAACAGAGCCCTTAAATCAGGGCTGTCCAAACTCGGTCCTGGAGGGCCGGTGTCCTGCAGAGCTTAGCTCCAACTTGCCTCAACACACCTGACTGGAAGTTTCTATGCCTAGTAAGAGCTTGATTAGCTGCTTCAGGTGTGTTTAATTAGGGTTAGAGCTAAACTCTGCAGGACACCGGCCCTCCAGGACCGAGTTTGGACCTGCCTTCAATCTAGTCAAGCTTTGTGTGTCTTTGCTCTCAGAGGAGCATTGGAAAGTATATTCTAGAATAATTCTTGATCCCTGTGGGACTAATAAAGGCCACCAGAGGGGATGGACGATGAGTAGAGACTGATTATGTATTGATTATTGATTATATATTATGTGATATGTTTCCTGAATAAATTCTTAAAGAGTTTATGTGAAAGAGTCATTTTGTGCATCACATATAATCCATCTCAAGACAATCCCATTATTTATGTGTCATACATGATTCAAAAGTTTGAGTCAGTAAGGTTTGTTTGAAAGAAGTCTTTTGTGTTCACAAAGGCTGCATTTATCTGATGAAAAAAATACAGTAAAAACAGTAATATCGTGAAATATTATTACTATTCAAAATAACTATTTTCTATTTGAATACATATTAAAATGTAATTTATTCCTGTGATGCAAAGCTGTATTTTCAGCATCATTACTCCAGTCTTTATTCTCACATGATTCTTCAGAAATAATTGTAATATGCTGATTTGATGCACAAGAAACATTTATTATTATCAGTGTTGAAAACCGTTGTGCTGCTTAAAATTTATATGAAAACCGTGATGCGTTTCTTTTTTGTTTTTCAGGATTCTCAGCACTTTGAAGCTACTCTCCTCATGTGCAGTGTCCCGTGTGCCTTCAAAGGACGCTGCACACAGTATCTGAGGCTTTGTTAACATTGCACCCAATTCCAATTTGTTTTCAGATTTGGTCTTCAGCACTGACAGTCTGCCATTTTGCAATGAAATCGGATCCGATTATTCAGACAAAGTCAGTGATCAATATATCTATATCACATTGTAAAGCAATTTACTAGCAATTCCGGAATAACGAAATAAACATGGAATTTTAAAGTAGAAATACTGAAATAATTTTTAGGTAATTTTGTTAATTTACAACTTCAAAAAATATGTACTTTTTTAATAGTACAGCTGTCATGGCAATGACTATAAAACATGAAAGAGTCTAATTGTCCAGATTTAATCTGGTTTCAAACTTCATATGAATGTGCCTTAGATCAGGTTTGCAAACATATTTCTTTGCTGTGCAATGACTATAAAACATGAAAGAGTCTAATTGTCTAGATTTAATCTGGTTTCAAACTACCTATGAATGTGCTTTACTGTAGATTTGGTTTGAAAACAAATCAAGTTTCTTTGCTTTGCAGACTAAACAATGAAAATGATTTCAGTTGTATAAGTAAAAGTGGTTTTCCCCTACCTGTATGGCTTTTTGTTGAACTATGTTTGTGCGTAGTGTATTTTTATCAATGCACAGAACGACTTTAGTTTTGTGTAAATCTTTCCTAAAATGATTGGTACATAAATTGTAGCCTTGAATTGAATGTAAAATAATATATATATATATATATATATTTTTTTTTTTTACAAATTATTTACATTGAAATAGTGTTTTATGAACAATGTGTTTTGATTCATTCTCATTAAATTATAACATATCTTGTGCTAGCTAAACAAGCTTTTTCTTAACCATTTAGCACTATGCTATACTAGTAGGCTAAACTGTTAGCTTACTAACTGAATGCAAACTTAAAACACAAAGAAAGAGAACTGTTTTTAACTTCTGTCATAATGTGATATTCAAGCGTGAAAAATGCAAGTCTTATCACTTTTTATGTAGGAAATTCCTAAACAACGCAC
>NW_015505715.1:921567-923165 GCF_001515645.1 Sinocyclocheilus grahami | reverse complement strand
ACTCCAGTCTTCAGTGTCACATGATTCCTCAGAAATCATTCTAATCATTCTGATTTGCTGCTCAAGAAACATTTCTTATCCTTGTTGAAAACATTTGTGCTGCTTAATTTTTTTGTGACTACTGATACACTTTTTTTTTCAGCATTCTTTGACAAATAGACAAAAAGAACAGCTTTTGGAACATTATAGATGTCTCTACAGTCACTATTGATTAATTTTTATTAATTTCTATCCCCAAAAAATCTGACCCCAAACTTTTGAATGGTAGTGTATCCCTTTCATTCATTTTATTTAAGGCTGAAAAGGTTCCAACGAAATAGTTCCTTAAAGAAACTATTAACAAAACAACAACAACAAAAAAAATAAATGTTCTCTATTGAAGCATCTTTCTGTTGTGTTTGTGACCTTCAGTGAGATCAGCCGGCTGGACCTGGGCCTTATTGTAGAGGTGTGGAACAAAGGTCTCATCTGGGACACCATGTTAGGAACAGCCTGGATTCCACTCAAAAGCATCTGCCATTCAGAGGAGGTCAGGAAGTCCTGCACATCTCTCAAAATCATTCCCTGATAAAAATCAATTCTGACATTTTAAGCTGTTTAATTATTGCGAACTAGGTCATCAAGCATCAAGATGTCCTAAAGATTCCTCTCTTTCATATGTTTATGCTGTAATGAATAACCTTTCCTCTGAACAGGAGGGCCCTGGCGAATGGATATTTCTGGACTCTGAAGTTCTGATGAAGGCAGATGAGATTTATGGGACTAAAAACCCAACGCCACATCGAGTCCTACTGGACTCTCGCTTTGAACTGCCCTTCGGTGAGATTGACTCTTTAAAATTGATTTATATTATTTAAAAAAGTACAAAATTTCATCTTATTTGTCATAATTTACACAACTGTTCAAAAGTTTGGGGTCATAAAAGCTTTGTTCAGACCGTCAGTCCAAATCCGAATATTTATGTATCCAGTTGGAATCTGATATCATGGTGCATCGCAAATGTTAAGATCCAATTTTTGTGTCCCATAGCACTCTTTAGTTTTTACTGAATATCTGCACTGGATTCTATGGCAACGACGTTGCATTGGTATGGTTATGCTAAAAACAAAAATAACAGCAATACAGTTTGCTATGCGGAGGTTGTCTTTAACATGACAACATGTTGCCGTCGCACTGGATTCAGACGTCTTATGAGGCAGTTGCAGAAACTTAAGAAGGTGGAATTCATGGATTTATACTGTGTTCTGAAAAGTGACAAAAAATTCGATCTGAGCGGTCAGACTGAAACGGATTTCCAGAAATGCAATTTTAATAGAATTTCAAAGCAGATATGAATGTAGCTTGAAATGGATTTGTAAAAATTCAGATTTAATGTGATTTGGATTCATGTGATTGGATTTCAATCAGATATGCACAAAAATCAAGGATGCATAAAGATTATCAAAATTGACAGTAAAGATATTTATAATGTTACAGTAGATTTCTGTTTCAAATGAATTATGCTCTTTTTAACTTTCTAGTCACCAAAGAATCCTGAAAAAACATTATCATGGTTTCCACCAAAATATTAAACAGCACAACATTGATGATAATAAAAA
>NW_015505715.1:920662-920874 GCF_001515645.1 Sinocyclocheilus grahami | reverse complement strand
TTCATAAGTGGCACATTTGGCCTGGATACCTGCCATTGATCCCATTCATAAGCCAGACTGTTTTATCCCAGCACTTTGAAGCTACTCTCCTCATGTGCAGTGTCCCATGTGCCTTCAAAGGACGCTGCACACAGTATCTGAGGCTTTGTTAACATTGCACCCAATTACAATTTGTTTTCCAATTTGGTCTTCAGCACTGACAGTCTGCCATT
>NW_015505715.1:905181-919972 GCF_001515645.1 Sinocyclocheilus grahami | reverse complement strand
TTTTATGTCTTGGACTGCAACACTCATGACTGTCTACCACTTGTGCAGAAATCCCAGAGGATGAGGCTCGATACTGGACCGGCAAATTGGAACGCATCAACACTATGGGCATTCATGATGAGGTAAGAACTGTGCATGTGCAGCTAAACAACTGCATGCCTTCAATATTTCAGTACATGGGGACTTACCATACCAAACAAGAGTCCACACTGACTGTCATTGCATATAATTATATGAGAAGAGGTTGCATGACAATTTTCTGAATGCATTTACATTGCGTTTGGCTACAGTTGCCGTTGTAATTTGCATCTAAAAAGGAAGTGTGGGCAGTGTTTACCAGAATCACAATATTGCTTTATTTAGCATTGCTCAGCATTATATACTTTACTGTGGAGTAATATGAGCATACCTATAAACACTAGAATAATTTTGAGAGAATAATTTTTTTTATGTCTATTATGTTTCTTTTGTCTAAAAAGTTGATGTCTATGATTTTAAACGAATATCTGTTTTATACAAGATCATAGCTGTGAGAGTTTGTGTAATTGTAACACTAATTATCATTCTGCTTTTTGTAAAAAAAAAAAAAATATATATATATATATATATAAATAAAAATATTGCTAGTTAATATTATAATATTTTATTTAAATAATATATTTAAGATATTTTAGTAAAAAATATTTATTTCAGGTCACTTTAATGTATATACTGCATTGATTTTCTGCTTTAAACGCATATTATTCCTGACAGCTAAAAGAATTAGTACCATATACTGTAGGTGTCAATTATTCAGTAATATTAATTTTAAGTTTGTAATATAACAGTATTATTTTAATCTAATTTGAAATGGGTTAATATCATTTACATCTCAACCACCATTATAATCATCCCCTTTGTAAGACACAATAAATTCATAATTATCCAGTTTTTCCTCATCAAGGCTATTTGGTTACTTTCGACACTTATAAATTCTTATATTAAATATGTATATGGTAGGTAGATTTGTTGTAGACGGAGTTATAAATGTAGGTCAATCATATTTTGTATGTTTTTTTTTTCTCCCCTGTTTCCCTCTTGGTTATTTAATAGTTATTATCACAGCTTTGGTATGTGATCAGCATGTGTGTGTTCTGAGCAGTTATATTTGCTGTGCATTGTTGTGACTGTTTAATGAAATACACATATTGGTAGTTGTCTAGGACCTAGTATTTTAATCATCATTCAGATTTTTGGTATTTAAAGAGTGTATAAGACATGTGTCTAAACTTTGGCTAGAACTTCACTAATTCACTTTAAATGGTCCTGTGATGTGACAAATGGGAAACATTTTACAAGTACAATTATTCCATGTAGTCCCTATATATATATATATATTATATATATATATATATATATATGGTCGTAAACTCCATGAATATTATTTCTTAAAAGAATTAGCAATATGCCGTTCAAATATTGCTATACTCCTGCTGTTGTAGTGTAACATGTCATACCACAGGATCTCAACCTTCGAATATTTCATATCAGCTATCATGTTCAGCAGATACCCCAGTTTATCCATGTCCAATAATTTCACAAAATCAAGCCAAATAAAGGTAGTCCTTAAATTAACCAGTCTCATGATATATATAATATTGTATCTGAACTGTTTGAAGTGAGTTTTGCTGTGGATTTGCATGCCATTTAATAGTTAATTTATTTATTGGAATCTGCATGTTCAGTAAGTGAGGTTGTTAATTGCCTTAACAGTAATTCATTATTAACCATACTTTTTTTTGTTGACTCTTAACCCTCCTCTTTTTCTCTCCTTCTGTTACTTTCCCTTACAGGATGAAGTAGCGGGACGCCCTCTGCCCTGTGCTGCCTCTCAATGCTGTGAGTGTCAACATCTCACACTAGATGGAGCCTCGGCATCATGCCTGATGCTTCACTGTGCTCTCCACTCCTTTAACTCTACATGCTGCTTCTTGTCACCTTTGAGTAGCATAAATGTTAACATACAATCTGTTCACAGCGTATATGCTCACAAATGTTTACTCAAGCATCTCACACTTGTATCAAGCACAAGAAAATTCATGTTGGAATTGAAATATAAGTCTTTGTAAATGATTTTGTTTTTGCACATCATCTTTCACTCTTGATTTTTAACCTCACCAGGCAACTATTTTGGATGGGCCAACAGCCAGAGTATGTAATCTGTATTCAGATTTTATATAGTAACACTTTACTCTAGATTATTCCCTGGAACCCCCCCCCCCTGGACCCTCAAAATGACTATACTTTCATATGCGCCCCGAAGTGTTGAGATAATGTGTATATGTATATATGGCAAATGTAAATTTTGGCAGCTAGATACACTACTTACTGTAGAAAGTGTAAAAAAATGGCTAAAGTATTTGAAATTGTATTGGGTAATGCTTAATGAAAAGTATCTTCCAAGTAAATTACAGAAGATATAGGTTTTTTTATACTTAATATGTGCCATTTTCAAATTTCAGTCAAACCCACATTTGTACACGTTCTAGAATTGTTATTTGACTGCAGCTTATATTTGCATCCTGTAAAAACTTAGTTATGCATTGCACACATTGTTTTCTAGGAAACAATAATTTACATGAATATTTGGATGTTTTGTTTAGATTTGGATGCATGAACTTTTCCCCAAATTTCCTTGAGTTTTAACCTTGTTGAAATAATGATGTGTTCTTTGTGTACATTGTGAGCTCCTCACCTCAGTTCTCCTGCACTTACATCCGTGTACTTGTTTATATTATTGGATTATTTGATAATTTACATTAGCATATTACATATATAAAAGCCAAGACAGATTGGCGTTTTATGCATTTCTCACCTGTAATGTTTCCTTGTCTAGCTTTGGATGACCTAGACAGTGCGGTGGATGATAGAGACAGTGACTACAGGAGTGAGACGAGCAGTAGTTTACCTCCACGCTACCACACTACAGCCCAGCCCAACTCTTCACTTCACCAGTATCCCATGGGGCCACGCTTTCAGCAGGCCATGGATTCCTGTGCTGACTCTTTGCACAGCTTTGAATTTTTCTATAGGGATCACCATGCAAGCAGGTACATTCAGTTCCTATGAGTACTATATGCGTCCATACAGTACTATAAGTGTTTGTCTACAACTACACCAGTTTTACAACATTTAGCAATGAATGTAATGGTTTTTGAATGGTAATTTCGATAACTCAACTATGAAATAGCAATGTATATGTATGGTTGCAGATCATCCTTGTTTGTTATGCTGAACTTTAAACTTGCAATTTGAGAACGGATTTCTAGTCTTTTAGACTAGAAGAGAAAGAGAAAAGAAACTGAAATGTGGTATTCTGAGATTGTGGTTAATCAGAGTCTCTTGTGTGGTCCAGTACAGAGCTAATCCGGATATTTATTTTGCATCAGATCCCTTTTAAAAATACAGGGATTGTATTACTTGTGATCATTAAGTTACGGGTGAAATGACATTTGTGTGTAATTTATGTATTTTCTCACCAGCTGTATGCATAATTATATATTTATTTTTTTATTATTTAAAAAAGAAATACAATCTATTTATTAGTGAGGTGAAAGGCACCTCAATGCACAATGGTGTGGTAAGGACTGTAATTTTCACTTCAAATTTCTGGTAATTCACTTAAATTTTTTTTGTTTCATCTCATAACTTTAGTGCATCACTATTATCATGTTCTTGCTGTCAGCAGCTATTATCTCTTATGTTAAAATAAATTTTTTCTCTTTCTTTCCCCCTCCTTTTTATCCTCTTCCATCCTTTTTAATCTCTGGTAGAATTCCTAATCATAGGGGTAGAGTTAGGATTGTTCCAGTAGATTTAGGCATGGGTGTGGAAGATTGGGAGGTTAAATACAAACTACAGGGTAAAAGTACTCTGGGTGAGGTCCTTAATAGAGAAGAACAGGCATGGATTGAGGAACATGACCGAAAAAATGATCTTCTTCGTAATGAAAAGGCTTGCCACGACCCCATAGTCAACCATTTGTCTCCAATCAAAAACAAAAATTCTTCATTAAATGCTGCTTACCCAGAAAGCTATGCCACTATTGACCGAAGGCGAAGGAAAAAAATCCGAGACCCAGGAGGGTTGGAGCATGCCGGAGCAGAACATTACCCAGGGCTAGAACGTAAAGAGGCAGTTTTTGCTTCGCTCCTTGTGTTATGTCACGTGAAAGAAATGGAAGAGGCTGATGAAAACATGATGCCATGCCTGAAACCATACAAAAATGGCTTACTCTACAAAACTAGAATGTGGGCAAAAAATAAGGTAGAAAACACACTGGAGAATTATGTTGCATATCAAGAGGAAGAAGCAACTAGAAAGAGGAAAGATGTAGGCTTTGATTCTGACGGCTCAGATGAGCTACAATATTCCATTGGCTCTGAGGAGGAGTTGGAGGAAATTACTTCTTTAGGTAAGGCACTCAGGGCTGAGGAGAGGAAGAATTATAGCAACTATGGATATTTCTCAACATATGGTAGCCAAACTGAGAGGCTCCAAGGTTACCGTGATAAGAAGAGTGGAAAGGGTAAAATTGGTGGATGGGCTCCAGAGGCCATGCTGTCTCCTGTTGAGGAACCTAGTGATGAATATGTTGATCCTATAGATGAGCTGCAGTGCCTGGTTGAAACTGTATCAGAATATCTCGCTGAAAAAGAAGAGGAGATCAGTAAATATGGATCTTTACCTAAGTCTAACAAATCAAGGCTGTCATCTCAGGGTAGTGCAAAAGCAGAATCTGTTGGCGATGAGCAAGGTATCACTTCTAAGGAAGTAAAAGATAAACCCATAGATGCCAAAGAAAGAAATTCAAGTGGTGCTTCTGACCATGGAGTGGCAGGGATGAAGAATGCCATGAGTTCATTATTTAGCTCTTTAACAGATAAAGTTGTATCAAGCTCAAAACAAGTGAGCTCCAAGTCTGATGAACAATCAGAGACACCAAGTGATGTTCCTGTTGGTTCTGGTATATCAAAATTGTTTTCCTTCATGCCAATGTCTGTAAGTCCCACACCAGTAGCTGTGGTATCCCCTACCCAGGACCCTCAGTGTGATAGGAAGTTTTCAATGCCATCTATTTTGCCTTTCCAGCCATCTGATGCCAAGTTGCAAGGGGTGGACCAGTCAATTCAACCAGTCAGAAATGAGCTCAACAAATACACTGTTGTCACAGTTCACAACGAGACATCCTCCTCTGTGAATTTAATGTTGGGAAAGGGGAACATTTTCACTGGAGAAAGTGTTGTGAATGGAACAGCCAAAAGTTATACTCAAAATAATTTTGATGTGGGGAAAATGCAGCCGGGAGATCAGTCCAGAGTTTTGAATTGCAATGCAAAACTCAGTACAATGCCAGATGTGTATCAAGTCGCTGATGGTGAAAAACTTAAAACTCTTAAAAATACCTCTAATGAGATAAACAGTGATAAGACGCATACTGAGGCTATAACACAAAAAGCTGCTGAAGAGTCAGGATTTTTCAGTCCTTTTAAGAAATCTCTCAGTTCATTAATCTCACCTGGACCTCCAGTGCCTCCTCAGACTCAAACACAGACAGTTTTTCCTGTCTTCAGATCAGCAAAAGGCATTAGGGTAGAACAACTTTCAGACCAATCCTCCCTTATAAAACAACATTTTGTCTCCTCTGACAATGTATCTGTCCCACAACCTCCAAAGGCAGAAGGGGGGCTTTTATCTGGACTGTTTAAGTTTGCATCTGGTGAGAATTCAAGTGCATCCAAAAGTATGCCACAAAATTTAGTTAAGACCGATCAAACTCTTCCTGCCCCAAACAAAATTACAGGTGTATTTCCATCTTCAGTTCTTGGCAAGAATCAAAATGCAAAATCAACAATCATAAAGAATCATAAAGAACCTGAGGTAACTGCTAAGGGGAACACAGAAATAGGCAGGTTTTCTAGTCTCTTTAAGATGGCACCAACTGAAGATCTGCAGCCTGTTACTCCATATACCCAAAGGCCTAATATTCAGAGCTCTCCGCTTCCTTCAAGGTCAAATCAGAATGTACATAGGATGCAACATCAGAATTCATCTACTGCTAAAGAACAAATACAATTTAGGCACCAACATCCTGGTTCAAATGAAGTCCCTCGTGTTACAGAGCAAAAAGCATCTCAACACAAACGTCAAGGCCTGTTCTCTGGTTTGTTTAAATCAGCTGCCTCTGATACATCAGGTGCCCAAGCATCTACTAATCAACCACAACAAGGAAGCTTACTCTCAGGATTCATGAAATTTGCTTCTACAGGTGATATGACCACAGGTACTCCACTCAATCAGTCACAACAAAGGAGTCAGTCTGCTCAAATAATAAATCAACAAATCCAACCTCATACCCAACAAAGTGCATCTAATCCTAATTTCTCAGGGCTGTTAAATGTTTCCTCCACAGAAAATAAGTCGACTCATAAACCCACTCGACAAAAAGAATTTCAGCAACCTCCAACATTTACAAGTGCACCACCTCAACAGGGAAGAATTTTATCTGGCCTTTTCAGATTTGCCTCCACTGACAAGATTTCAGACAATCAGACAAAGATCTCCCAGAAACAACAAAAATCATCAAGTGTGAGTTCCCGTCAAGATACTGTACATCATAATGCTGAGGGACAGAGTTGCAACCTTCTTCAGCAGTCCAGAGTCCAAAATCAGCAATCAGACCAACATCAGAAAGGTATATTAGATGGCCATAGACCAAATATATCCCATCAAGGACCTTCTCAACAAGGTTTTCTGTCTGGCCTTTTCAAGTTTGCCTCCTCTGATGTTTCTGTATCTCAATCAACACAACAAATACAGGCATCTAACAATCAGTCCACTCCGCTCCAGTCAAAAACAAATGTAATGGGTCAAAGCCACCCATCTCAAGATAATTCATTTACACCAAAACCCCAGTCAGGCGGTCTGTTCTCTGCCTTTCTTAAAACATCCTCCACTGAGTCACAGGAACTTAATACACCACCTGCTACACAGGAAAACAAGGAACAGTCAGTTGTGACAAAACAAAATTCTCCTATGGCAATGCAAGATACATCCTCTCAGTCAGGAATTTTGTCTGGTCTTTTCAATAAACTCACATCCTCATTTGAAGATGTATCACCAAACAGCCAAAATTCATTTCAGCAGAAACAGGAGGAACAACACATACCAAGAGAGATTTCCACTCGTCAAGGTCAATTAAATAGACCGCTACCTCAAATGCCTTCTCGGAATCAACATGTACTACAAAACCAAAATCCCTCTACTCAACAAGGTTGTTTATCTGGAATATTAACCAGGAATACAACAGAGATTACCGCTGCCAAACCAGAGAATGTGGTTATGGAAGGATCACATTTGAAGGTCAGTTCTATAGGACTGCTGAGTCACAAGGTATCTGACCGAAATAATGTGCCTAACATCTGTGACACGGAGAGCCTTGATTTGAGGACACCAGCAAGTTATGGAAGGTCACAACAGAATCATGCTTCATACACATCTAATAGCACTGGTAGTTTACCCCTTTTATATAGCTCACAAAACTTTTTGCTCTCAAGCCAAATAAGAAACGCTTCATATAGCACTGAAAATCTTAGTAGCCTCCCTCTTGGTCACCCATCTCAAGCAGTAATGTCACAGGAATATTTAAGGCAGAGTTATCCATCCTTACATATTGTATCTGAACAATATGGCTACCCACAAGTCTCTTCTTCATATGCATTGGGACTTAGTCCCAATGATGAACACTCATGGATCCAAGAATCTATTTTGTGGCAACAGCTGAATGATCAGTCATTGGACTGCTATCCTGACGGACGTTGGAATATAGCTAGCGATCAAATCCACAAATCTTCCCAGTGTCTGGATAATATAAACATGGATGTTACTCAGCCATGGATGACATTGCACACTTACCAAGGAGAGAGCAATAATCAACCAGAGTATTCCAAAGATTTTCACCATAGTTCTATGAGACAGAGATTGTGGAATAGCCATAACAGTTTGGATGTGATTAGTAGCCAAGAGTTTGAAGGTGTATTGAATTTAAGCATGAAGAATAATGCTAAATTAGGAAAGTGGCACTCATTTAGTGCAGATAGTTTTTACAGTCTAAACAGTATTTCATATCATGAGGGATATTATGAGGAAACACCCCCACATCTGTCTTACTCCACTAATGGACAGTATATATATCAAGGCACATCAGAAATTTGCAGTCAACCTGGGAATAATGGAAGCTTTGTTAATGTAGCTACATCTCCTAATCATCGGAACTACTCTTCAACAAGCAACATTGATATGGAGGAACATGTGCATCTTGAGCAGTCAGAGTGGTATCAGCAATGGCTTTCACTTTTGGACCAAGGGATGTGGTGGCCAGCAGATGATGGAGATTGTGGATATTTTGTTTACACTGATTATGAGTACATTTACGCTTTGTTGACAGATGTGTCTGGGCAATATGTCTATGCATGCACTCCAGAACAAGAGTGGGGAAATACAGGGGACTTCTATCCTAATGCCTGGCTGTATAATGAGATGGTTAAAGTTTGTGGTTTTAAGATTCCTCTCTACAATGAAGATGAGCTACTTTGGATTCCAGGGCAAGGCCAAAGTGAAGATGAACTTCTGACCGCACCACTTGATTTGTCGGCAGCCTATAGAAAAGGTAATCAAATCATGAATCTGAACCTAGAGCGTTTCTCTCAGATGTTTGAGGATTCGATTCTTAATCAAAGACAACAAGCTCTGGATTTTTCCACTTACCAATTTAACAAGGTTAAGATGGATACAAAACAACAGCTCCAGAACAATTGTGGGTACTGGGATCCTTCTCAGGAAGCTGTTGACCTCTCATATTATGGTGCCAACTACAATAGTGCAAATCTCAATAGCAGAGGAATAAAAGAATTGCTATCCCAGAAGGTTTCTATTTCATTTGGTGCAACCACAACTTCACCTACCACAGGTGTCTACAACTGCTATCAGCCTCAACAGAGGCGACGTTCATCTACTGGAGTGCAAGTAAAGCATATAGATGATGTTTCAGAAGATGAGTGGAGAAAGAGAGTACAGCTTGGAGAGGAGCAGCCTAATCAATCCATTAAGAAAATATCCTCTTTTCTATCCTCAATTGTTGGCAGAAGTTCTGATTCAGAATCAACCAAAAATATAACTGCCTCAAGGTCACCTAATGCCAAAGATGCTCCATACCCAGGACAAATTCAAAGCAAATTGACTAAATCCTCTGAAACTCGACTTGGTGATCAGCAAGCCAAAAACATGATCTCAACAGGTTTTCAGAGTCTTAAATCAAAGATCATAAAGAATGACTCCTCTTGTGCAGCAACTCAGTCAGAGAGTACAAATCAGTTGGCATCCAAACCAGTTTCAGCAATATCTGGTGTTTCACTATCATCTCCAACACAGTCACCAGCTTCCACAACTCCTCAAGGTGCATCCACTTTATGCTCATCTCAGAAACCCAAACTGGCTAGACAATCCCCAATGTCACAACAGTCCTATGTTTCTTTAACATCTGCTGGTTCTACTACTATAACTTCAAGAGACTCCTCAAGTGTAACCTCCAAATTGGCCTCTCCAGTTTCTCAGCCAGTAGATACACATGGTAGAAAGTCATCTGAGCAGTCTGGTGGGTTTTTTAACTTTTTCAAGACAGCAGTGGGGATAGAGGAGGTAAGGTTAGATCCCTCTAAATCTACTCGGTCAGTATATAGACAATCAGAGAAAGATGGATCTGCTTCTGCTGGCATAACATATTCATTAAGAAATCAAGACAAAATGGGAAAGTCTGGCCTTTTGGGGTCAATAGGTGATATTTTTAAAATAGAACATTCTGCCTCACACGTGCAATCAATTTCTATAATAAATGATGAAAACAAAGACTGCTGCCAAACAAAAACAATGCCTAAAGAAATTCAGAAAAAACAAACAACAAGTATCTCTGGACAATATGGTCAGTCAGAATTACCTAGTGTATCACAGTCATTTCAGGGAAGGGGTGTTTCAGCATCTCAGATATTTTCCCCTAATGCTAAAAAGGTACCAACGCCAGGAAGATCTCAAACTATGCCACCAATTGGGGAGACAAAACCAGAAGCCCCCTCCAAGCAATCTGGTGGTTTGTTTGGTTTCTATGTTGGGGATATGTTCTCTGGGACCACAACCTCTAAAGAGGAAGGCAAAGGGCTGCTGTCAATATTAGGTGGTTCCAGTCAACCACAAGCTCCATCTCAAACTGGATCTGCCTCTCCTCAAGAATCAATGGGCGGTGCATCTGCAAAAGAGCCACTAGGCAAAAACATCCTGACTTTGTTTGAAGGTTCCAGCATGCAACAGACTTCACCACCATCTGGATCCTCAAGTCAAGTGGACACACCAGGATCTGCTCCTCCCAAAGAGACTCAAGGTCTAAATTTATTTTCTGTGTTCAGTGGCTCTAGCACACAGCAGTCTTCAACACTACTGGGTTCTTGTAATCAAAAACACACACCAGGCACTGTCCCTCCAAAGGAAACATCAGCATTGGGTTTACTCTCCATGATTAGTGGTTCCAGCACTCAGCAGACTTTACCTGGATCTGGAACTGATCCACTAAAAGATACACCAGTAGCAGGATTGCTATCTATGTTCAGTGGCCCTAATCAACATCAGACATCACAACCACGATCTACCACACAGCCTGCACCCCAAGGGAATAGGCAACAAAAAGAGCCCCTGGGGAAAAGTTTATTTTCAATGTTTGGTGGTTCAGGGCAACAACCTTCACAGCAGTCAGGATCAATTTTTGGTGGTATGTTAGGTGGATCTTCAAGCTCTACTAAGAGTCCAACAAAAGGTTTATTCTCTATGTTTGGAGCACAAAGCCCACAACCACCAACCACCAGAGTGCCAGGCACTGTCCCTACTAATGAGCAGACAGTTAAACATACTTCTTTGTTGAATGGGTCTAACTCCCAACAAACTCCACCACAACCTGTCTCTTCTCCTGCAAAAGGAGCAACTCTTGCAAAGGAACCAACTAATGACAGTCCAACAAAGGGTTTAGTTTTGGGGTCTGGAATAGCCAGCCACCCAACAGCTTTACAGGAAGGCTTGACCCCTGAGCCTGTTGTCCCATCAAATGAGCCATCAGTAAATCAAATACCCTCCTTGTCTAGTGGACCTAGCCCTCAGCAATCCCCACAACAACCAGATTCAGTGTCATCTTCTATTTCCCTTGATAGTAAAGAGTCAAAGGAGCCACAAGTTAAAGACTTTTTGATCACTGGACAAATTCCACAGCCAGGTTCTTCTCAACCCTCTTTACTTCTAAGTGGTTTGTTATCAAATGAAACCCCTGGTAAAGGTCTTTTGGCAAACCTCAGTGGGGCTATAAATCAGTCAAGTGAGACACTAGTTACACCAAGCTGTGATTCAACTGTGTCAGCAACAAAAGATCCACAAGAAATATTGACAGCTGTTTATGGTAGACTGGCATCTTCTGAATCTTTCAAGTCAACAGCACACCCAGAGAATTCGTCTGCTCAGGGAGTAGTACCACCAAAAGAGGGAGCGACCTCAAGCTTGTTGTCAATGTTTTCTGGGTCAGGTTCTCAAAATGCTCCTTCTCAGACTGGATCTATACTTGGCAAGATTTTCCCTGGTGCCTCAGGATCAAAGGAAATTCCTGGCAAAAATCTGTTTTCTATGTATTCTGGATCACGTTCACAGGCCAGTGCAGGTAATGCAGGGCCTAAAGTTGAGAGTAATAGTTCAGGGGCTTCTACCTTAAATGAGTTACCAGGAAAAGGTTTATTTTCTGTGTTTGGTGGATCAAGTCCACAACAAGCCACTCCTCAGTCTTCTTCACTATTAGGAGGTCTTCTATCTGGAGTTGCTTCTAAAGATGCTCCTGGAAAAGGTCTTCTTTCTATGTTCAGTGGGCCTAATTCAACACCTTCACCTAGTCCAACAGGGCCAACATCAAAACCATCTGAAACTGAGGGGCTGTTGAAGGTTGCATCATTATTCTCTCGAGGGGATGCTACTGAGGATAATAAATTAAAGACTGTGGGTTTTAGCATGTCAAATTTGGGCTTCATGGAGGAAAAGAAATCAGGACCCCAGAATGATGATTCCAAGCATTCTATTCTCTTGGCCGATCAAGAAAAAACAGCAGCCTCCATGGCTGCAGTCTCTGCTGATATTGCTGACAAAAGTTCAGATCACATTGTTGAGACAATTGCTGCTGAAGGGAGTAAGCTAGATGTTACCGTAAATAATTCTAGTTTTCATGGAGATGCTTTATCAAAGGATATTGATTCAAACTCAGAGCAGAGTACAAAAACAGTAATCCAGACTACAGATCACCAACCTGAGCATATTAAACAGACTGATTCAACAGAGCCCAATGCCTCTGGCTCTGAGGGACTTCCTAAACATCCTGAACAACAGAAATCTGTCATAGACTCATCAGCTGAAGCAGTCAGTGGCTTTATGTGTAAACTGTTTACTGGTGCCAATTCAGCAACAAATTCATCAGGTGGTCTCTTCTCACAAACACACTCAACCACAGAAAGAAACTCATTCGTTGGCCTTTCAAGTAGCTTACCCACGGAATCTCTCAAAAACAACCTTTTCAGTATGTTTAAATCACCAGAAGCACCCAAAGCAGCTGACATAACACCGTCTGTTTCCTGTACTCCTCAGTCTCTTCAGTCAGTCCAAGATCAGAATGCACATAATGATTCAATGTCACCTTCTGTGGATGTTGCATTGTCTGGAGACAAAGATGAAAAAAATAAAGTAGAAACACTTTTACCCGTGAAAGAAATGCCTGCTAATGATACTTTCAGTAATTTAACAGCTGAAAGTGTAGATCCCACAGCAGCTTCCAGCTGCTATCCAGGTGAAACAATTGTTAAGGAGCCTTCTGAGGGTGAAATAATACACGAGAAAACCATTGTCATTATTTCTGATCCTGAAGCAAAGGATACAGACCAATCATTATCTGGAATAGACAGTAGCTCAAAAGTAGCTCAACATCCTCCATCAACAGAACCTTCTAAGTCCATATTTGGCATGCCAAGTTTATCAGCACCCAAGTTTGGTTTCATGGCTGGAGCTGCAGATGCTGGAAAGTCTTTTGGATCTTTCTTTTCTTCACCACCCTCAATACCAAACACTGAAAGTGGCAAGCTTTTTTCTGGACTTAAGTCATTTTCAGCAGGTCTGTTTCAAGAGGAGAGGTCAAAAGAAGAAACGTCAACATCTTTGTTTGGAACAAAATTGGGTTTTCCATGGCAGAAAGAAACTCCAGAACCTCCTAAGCAACAAAGACCTCCAGTTGTTACAACACAGCCTAAAGCTCAGAAGAATAAAGTTCACATTGAGGATAGTACAACTACTGAAATAGAACATGACAATTGCATGTCAAAGGAAGAAAATTCTGAAATCACACACCCTGTTTATGTTAAACAAGAAATTGTTGCAAATTCTGAATTCCAAAAGAAAGAATTTGTTGTCCCAGAAAATGATACAAATAAACCCCAACTCCAAAGTTCATCCACTCCTGATCCTCATCTTCAAAAGGAATTGGAAATACATATACAGACCCCACCTTCTACAGATGACTCTTCAGGATTGCAGCAGGAAAAGAAGGACCTTTTGATTCCAAAAAGGCTAGTAGCAGCATAATAAATGGTTTCATAACCATTTATTTTGCACTAAGTTTACATGCACAGCCATGATTCTATTAAAAAAATCTCATTTGTATATTTCATGGTGTTTATTTAGCAATTTCTGGACTTTGGTATCTGCGATGAAATAATTATTAGAGTAGGACTTCTAGCAGTGCTCATGCAAATCTGCTGAACACCCCTTTACCACAAGAATTTTGTGGTGATTATTGAAATTATTTTAAAATAGAAGTAATACTAAAGTATGCTGTCTGAAATATTCAAATTCAAAATTTAGGGGCTCATTTTTTATCAGAAGATCTCAATATACTGAATAAGAATATTAATGTGCATGAAAACACGTTTACTGACTTTAGTTTTAGTTTTAGTTTACGAAAATGGTGGCTTTCCCAATGTGTGATTTGTTTCTTCTCAGTGTTATGTGATTTTTGTACAGTAACTGTGTTTTGGCTTCTTGTAACTTTGTATTTCCATTAGTTTTGTGTAGCATTTACTGTGTTTCTTAATTGGAGACTTGCTAAATGGATGTAGTTTAAAAAAATTCAGTTACTGTAACTCGCTTGTTGCTATCTTTCTTTGTTTCTTTTCTTTTCAACAACACTAGCCCTGTGGACTCCTGTCGTTTTGGATCTTCAGGGAACCTCAGCCAAGCTAGTTCTCAGCTCAGTGAGCCTGGTCAGGAGAGTGCTGCGTGTTCAGAGTTAGAGGAGTCCTACCATTCCTACCACAGTACCGGCTATCGACCATCCAGAAATGGACATCACCCTACCAATGGACATACTTCCTGGGGGGAAGATGAGGGATTGAAATCCTCCCAAGACAACGGAAGGGGTATAAGCAGCACTATAAAAAAGGAAATGGTTTCTAAAGTGGACAAAATGCCTGAAAAAACTCTCAAAGGGTACAGATATTGTACTGGCTTACAGTGATTTTCCAGTGTACATTTAGTATAATAAATATTCAATAGCATGAATTCATTTTCATACAATGTTTTATTTTTCTAGCTTCAGGGATGATGGAACGCCATTGCCATTCTCTACATCCAGATTGCG
>NW_015505715.1:901087-902027 GCF_001515645.1 Sinocyclocheilus grahami | reverse complement strand
CTGTCTTCAGTATAACATGATCCTTCAGAAATCATTTTAATATGCTGATTTACTGCTCAGTTATTGTTAATTATTATTTGTGCTCAGTTATAAACAATAGTTGTTGTTATTATCATCGATGTTGAAAACAATTTTACCGAGCTTTTTTCCGGGATTCTTTGAGAAGCAAGTATGACAAACATAATTTATTTTAAATATCTATCTCTTCTAACATTATAAATGTCTTTACTGTCAGTTTTGATCAATTGAATGCATCCTTTTTTAATCTTACCCCAAACTTTTGAATGGTAGTGTATCACGGTTTCCACAAACATATTAAGCAGCACAACTGTATTCAACATTGATAATATGGAATTTGTTTTGACCAGCAAATCAGCATATTAGAATGATTTGACACTGAAGACTGGCGTAATGATGCTGACAATTCAGCTTTGCATCAGAGGAATAATAGATTTTAAAATATAAGATAACAGAAAACCGTTATTTTAAACTGTAATAATATTTCACAATATTATTGTTATTATTTTAGATCAAGTAAGTGCAGCCTTGGTGACCATGAGACTTCTTTCAGAAACATTTAGAAAATCTTAAATATTCCACATTTTTGACCGGTAGTCTATATATTTTTGCAGAAATTCTAATACGTGTCAGTCAGCTAAATAATTCAGTTTTACAGAAGGCAGCAGAATTTACAAACCAATATTTCAACAGGACGTTGTGCTGTTCTTCTAGTTGAGTCCTGAAATATTATATTTCTTAACAGTTCAGAGGGGGTGCTGAAAAACTAATTAAATTGAAAGTAATGGATGCCTAAGCTTCAGCTTTCTAAGCATGCAAATTCAGCCACCTTGTTTTTTATATGCAGTAACTTCGAAAAAGGCATATTTTATATCTTTTTTTTTTCTGTGGTATTAAACTTCTCATATGCCACTGTTATTAG
>NW_015505715.1:899450-900680 GCF_001515645.1 Sinocyclocheilus grahami | reverse complement strand
TGAAAACGCAAGTGTAGACGAGGATCGTTTTCATTTTAAAACGCCATTTTAAAATGAAAACGCACCAGTGTAAAGAGGACTTGAGACTGTCTACTTGTATTATTGTTCACATCTATTCTGCAAAGTGTCTGAAATTTGCGGTCTTTTACTTGATATTCAATAGCGCTCCATCGAGATAGCTGTTGATACTAAACTTAAAATGAACGCTAATGCGCACTTACCTAAGGCTTAGCACACCTAATTGACCCCTCCCCCATAATGTTAGTTGTTTATAGGCCACATATTAGGCACCCTTTTTTTTTAGGTTTTTAATGTTTATTTTGCAGTGTTACTGAAAGTGACACTGGGAGTTGGGGGGGGTGGTTGGCTGTGCCGGGGCTAAGGAAGTTTCTGACGTCAAGCCCCGTACTAGTGCCGCCACTGTGGAGTTGTGAGCAGATAGTTTCTTATTACAAATTCTGAGAAATATCTATTTCTTTTTTGTAATTGCAAATTAGGCAGGAATCTGAAATATTTTGATACCTGAGCTATCTGCGGAATGAATGTCACAGAAATTGCTTCACAGTCTCATTTAATTACAGCAAGTTTAACTAGGCCTTTTTATTCACAAATCAGTAATGGCCTCATTGGTCCTTCAAAGAGTGGCTGATTATTGGTTTCTGCCAGCTGTGCTCTTATCACGTGAATACAAAAATTCAACCGTTTGGGTGATGTTAGACAGAGATTAAGCATATTATAGGAATATTTAAATGTGGCTTATGAAATTCAGACTATTCTTTATGATTTAATGTATACCTTTATTATATGTTCCTGTAGCAGGTGACATGTTTTAACTTAAAGTCATTCAAATATTTCTTAAAGTGCTCCATTTGAAAGTATGTCATTTCCTGTATTAAATGTTAAGTTAAAAATCCATCATAAAATGTGCTGTCCCTGACTTTCATTTTAGCCTATTGGAGACATGTGGAGCCAGCCAAAATGTGCCCTTGAAAGCTGCCAGCCTAAATACTCAATGTTGGAGTCACAGTAAAGATCATGTTGGCCATTAAATGCTTTTGGAGAATAACACAGAGAACAGTATCTGAATTTCAATGACTGCCTTACAGGATTTTTTTCTTGCTAGCACATATTACAGGAAATAGTTTGTTTACAAACCTGCATTATTATTGGATATAAAGGATCTCAGAACATTGTTGACAATAGGCTTTAAAATTATGTGAACTAAGCCGT
>NW_015505715.1:898082-899382 GCF_001515645.1 Sinocyclocheilus grahami | reverse complement strand
CTTAAAATCATTGAATATGGTAAAAGAGTGCCTCTAAATAAATTAAAAGGTGAAATAACTCTTTAGTTTAGTGAAACTAAAGAGTCTAGTGTGGACAGATGAGACTACCTAACATTTTGTCCTGACAGGCAGGAAATGGGGTGAAGCTGCTATTAGACCCAGCAGGTTCTGCTTAACACTCATGATGCCCAGTGAATACAGCTGTGCTGTCACCCTCCCCGTACTGTAACAGTTACTGTTAGAAGAGCTGACAGGCAAGAAGATAATATGTTGTGTTCTGCATGGAATAAGCCCCACTAGTTTGGCAATGTCTGGACCCGAATCATGAACAGAATGCTTCAACAAAAAATTTAATTAGAGTTTGCATATGATCAAATGATTTGATTAAACACTTACGACTTTACACCTTATGTGATTGAGCCGTTTTCTGGACACCATGTCCTTTACAGTGCGCTTTTTCAATTGCATAGATTTTAACAGTATTGCAGTTGTCTTAACGACTAGGTTAATTAGCAAGCTATGACCATCCTTAGAGTATCAGCTGACAAGTCACAATGTGCATTGTACATCCTGGGTAAACACATTGTAAACTGTCTGTAATCCATTTTGCACTCTTTTTACTACATGGCAGAGATCCAGATATACTCACTCTTACCATCTATCTATAATGTGACTTTTTACTTGGGTGTGCGTGTGAGAGAGAGAGTTGGCAGTGTGGACACCCTTAACCTGTAGCATTACTTTTTATTAAAATCTCCATTACTATAAATTATGAAACTGCATTCAGCGCTTCAGCTGTGCACTTACTGTATAGTATGTAATGAAATATGCGGTCATAAGCTTTGTTCCAAAAGCTAGTGCTTTGACTTTTATGGTGGCATCCTAACCAAATGATTTGGAATGACATATAGGGGCAGCAACTCGATTGTGTCACACAAATAGCATTCCTGATGCCTTAGAATTAGACTAAACTGAAGTATTTTTATAGACTGCACAGTTAAGGTGCCTACATTTTGGAAAGACCTTCACATTGGGAGTGCCTCTGTAGACAGTTTACTAGGTTTTAGAACCAAACAATAGCATCAAGAAGTGCAAAAGACTGAATGGCCATGTTGATTATTTTACATGGATTGTGCATGCCTATATTTAACTGATGTAATTCTTTGCAATATATATTACATTGCAGTATATGTCTGTTTTAATAATCTATGCATGTCATAGTCCTCAAATGTCAGATGTACCTGAAGCCCTGTTATGATCTTGACTGAAAAACACTTCCTCGTGTACTGTAGGTGAAATG
>NW_015505715.1:897733-898033 GCF_001515645.1 Sinocyclocheilus grahami | reverse complement strand
TGATCTTGACTGAAAAACACTTCCTCGTGTACTGTAGGTGAAATGAAACAGCTTTGTAATCACATGCACCAGAACTTCAAGGTTCTGGTCATCATCTGAGGCACACCCCATTCTAAGGGATGTTATCATGGAGTCGTTTCAATGAGCAAGATGAAACAAATGAGTTGGGTGAACTTCAGCAAAGGATGTCTAAGAAAAGAGACCTTGGCAAAAAGAGTCCCAAGGTCAGTCGTAGCCTACGCAAGAAGATTCAGAAATTCCTCCAGGGATCAGGGGAGTACACTGCCTATGACTCCCAGC
>NW_015505715.1:893197-893782 GCF_001515645.1 Sinocyclocheilus grahami | reverse complement strand
TTTTTTAGTTTACTTACTTTTCCTCCGACATGCATCAACATGTTTGGGCCATCACTTTCAAAAGGCTGCTTTAAAGAAGGGTGTTTTTAGATGCTTCCGTTCATACCTAGGCTTACCAGTAATGGTTTGGTTTCTTCATTAACCCCTTGTTCCTTTACTGCACAGACATTGGTTTCCCCTTTGATTTCTGGGACTCCCATAGTCACCACCTCTAGTTTTGAAGTTCTAGGTTGTTGCTCTCTTGCTTAGATGTTTATTTTTGACATCTGGATTCCACTTGGTTTCTGACCTCTGTTTCTATGCGATTTTCTGTTGTTTTGCACTAACATCTGTTCTTTGTATGATAGTCTCTGGTCCAAGCCAGGAAGGCTGGCATTGCATCTGCGATGGCCTCACGCTCCTCCATAAAAGATGAGGAACTGGTCAGTTGAACTTTGTTTCTGACCATATGAAATAAATATTTTCGAAATAAATGTTTGTTCACTTTTATCCCCAACTCTTTCACTTCTACAGAAGAACCATGTGTATAAAAAAACGCTACAAGCTTTAATCTACCCCATTTCTTGTACAACACCTCATAACTTT
>NW_015505715.1:889753-893187 GCF_001515645.1 Sinocyclocheilus grahami | reverse complement strand
CCAGTAATAAAGCATAGAGAATTGGAGAAGAATGAAGGTAGACCTTTAACGGCCAGACCGAACATGTCAGGGTGGGATGTGAAAACGGATTACCGAGATGTACCAAGAAGAACCAAGTTACACAATACCAAGACTTCTGACAACTTGGATGCACCCTGTTCCAGATTTAAGAAGTCCAGCTACTGTCATCTTTATGGGCAAGAGTTTACAAGCACTAGTTCCTTATCCTCAGGTCACAGTTCTAAGAGTCGAGATCAAGAAGGAAGTTATTATTCTAGGGAGACTGACCAAGAGAACAGTGGTTGGAGACGTTCGGAAATGCAGTTGAGCGTGAGTGGAGAAGGAGGATGGAGTGGAGACACTGGATGGAGTGAGGAGGATTACTGCTCCTGCCAGAACAGCGTAGACGAATTGAAAACTGTTGGACGCCCAGATACATGGTACAGGTATAATGGTGGCGAAACCAATCATTCATCACGTAGCAGCTCTGAACACCTATCTCTACTGTTTGGAAACCATAATGACTCCCCATCTAGTTCATCCAGTGTTGTAGATTGGAGGCATCCTAAGAATCAAATTGTCAGTGACATTGGCTGTGACTGCACATCAAATTGTTTGTACTCCCGGAGTTCTGGATACCACACCATGGACGCATATGCCGATGAATCGTGTTGCGGGCCATCCCAAAGCCTTAGTTGTTCAACTGTTGGAATGACAGACTATGATGATGGTTGCCAAAATCTACACTCCTCTTGCGAGCATTGCCTCTGTGATATGGATTCTGAGAAAGACTGGCCTGAAGGGGTTTGCCCAGATGTGTCTGAGGATCAGTATGACCCAGATTACTCTGAAAATACGGATACTGAAGAGTCGCAGCCACCTAATCTAGGCTATGATGTTGTAAAGATAAGTAAAGCCATGCTGACCTTCCATTCCACTCTAAGGGGAGCCTTGACAGAGCTTTATACACCTGAACCGCAGTGTCCCAAGTCCCAAGTAATCCCAAGTACCTACAAATCCAATGACCTTGAGGAGGATAGCACCACATTTGGTGAATCAAATGTAGAGACTGTTGTACCTATTGATGGCGCAACTTCAGATGTGTCTCCTCAAAAAGGCATCGAAGCCTCTTTTCATGGGAAGGAATTGCAGGAATTACATACTGCAACTGAATACTATGCAGCAGACCACTCAGATACTGTAGAGGAACCTCTAACAGATCAGAAGCTTTCCAATCTGCAGTGTATTCCAGAGCTTAGCCCAAAACATGTGGATCTGAGTTCAGGGATTGTTGATTCTTGTGCTCAACAAATGGCATTTGGCTCAGGTAATATGGAAATAAGTCCAGAGGGCACCAATTCAGGAACACTAGAGACAGATGTTAATGCAAAACAGGCGGAGCATAGTCTTGACAATGAACCTGCCCTTGAAGACCCTCACCACCAGAAGTACCTTGCCAATATTCAACGTGTGCTCAAAGAGAAGAGCCATCGGCATAGATTATCCAGGATTGCCAATGCCTCAAAGGAAACTTTCTCTGAAGAGGAATTTAAACGAGGTACAAACATTTTTTTTTAAATTGTCTTTGTTTTTGGTTAGTTATAAATGTAAGCTGAACAAACATTTCTTACTTCTGTGAATCTTTGCTCATTTAATACTGTTTATCAATTGTTCTTTTCTTTTTTCTTTATTATCCTGCTCTGTCTTACAGAGGGAAGCAGGGAAGATGATCAGGTTGTGATTATGTTTTGGTCAATTCTCAGTCGTTATTTAATTTTTTTTTTAAATTTTTTAAATTTTGTTTTTCTTTGTCTTTCATCTAAAGTTTATTTGAATGCATTATTTTTTGGACCATATGATCCATGTACGAGGCCGCCCGCTACTTGCGATACATTTGCTGTATCTTCTGTCAAATACAGAAGACTTCTGACGTTAACACTCAATGATTTGTCTTTTAATGGTTACATGTGGTGTTTGGTTCTGTTTTGTTTTGCTTTAATGTGATTTGCCATCTTTTTAAATGATTAATAATTTGAAATGCTGGTCTTCGTCTTGCTACATTATTGCTTTTAAAACAGTTGAAACATACCGCATGCCCTTGGGGAACTCCAGCTATCCAGCTGTAGTTTGATTTATCTGAGGAAGAATGCTCATGCCATTTTGTAAAACAAAAATGGTTCACCTCAGATGGAAAACACAGGGACAGTTTGCTGAATGTTTGTCAGGGTTTCACTCATTTCTGTCATCAAGTGGAAAGTGTTATTTTTTTTTTGGGTGTGTTCATATAATTATCCTGATAGTTGATAACAAACCTAGGGGTTTAACCCCAATTAGTTGACCATTTTTACTGTGCATTACAAGTGTACTTTCAAAAGTTGATTTCTATTTTCCCCTTTCATTAATTTTGCTCTGATCTCATGAGTTGCATGTCAGTCATTTGGATCAGATTTTTAAGCATTTCCATCAACAAGGACTTCATCTTCAATATAAAGTCATTTTGGTTGTCTTGTTTTAGTTTGCTTTCTCAGACCTTTTGGTGAAACTGAACCAATCATGTGTCCTCTGCATTTAGCTTAGGTTTTGCTCAAGTTTTATTACTTCGCTTGCACACATTAATTGATCTAAACTGTGTTCTTGATGCCATAGGGCAAAGAAAATGGAGATAATTCAAGACATGCTTGGATTAAAGCTGGGTAAGTTTCTCTTTAAGCATTATTGATATGATTAAGAGGAGTTGCATTATTAATGCAGTATTTTACTTTTTCTCTTTTTTTGTTATGGAAGTATTTATGAAAATACTGAATTATTTATGAGAAGTTAGGGACATTATATTAACGTGTTCATTGCCTGTGTATTAATTATTAAGCGTGGAAAATACTCCTTTACAAAGTGTTGATATCCACAGAAATGGGAGTGGAATATTTGGAATTGACAGTATGCCAGACCTGCGCAAGAAAAAAGCTATTCCTCTGGTTAGCGATGTGGTAAGTACTCTTTCCATGTGGCCTCACCTTAAATTAAAATCAAGAAAAGCTATATATATTTCTGTTATAATTCTCAACATGGTATTTTTCTCCAAAAGGAACAGCATCAATCCAAATCTTGCTGAAATATTACTTGTTCAATCTTATAACATGAAATAAAGACAATATTAATTTGCCAAATCTGGTTCAGACAAAAACTTCAGAATATGAGCAATTTTAGGTTTCATAAATGATAAATGACAACCTTTATAAATTTAAGTTCAGACAGATATGAAGTGAAGTAAAATCAACTCTCTGATCTCTCTCCTCCCCATGAAAAACGTAAAATTAAACCTCTACAACTCTTTTGAATGCATTCACTCTGCATGGTCAGGCTATGGTAAGTTTTGAGAATAACCCATATGACTGAACCTACTTTTGTGTATATCAAGATAATACTGCATCCACAGG
>NW_015505715.1:881397-885494 GCF_001515645.1 Sinocyclocheilus grahami | reverse complement strand
ATATCATGCATCTGAAGCTATACTTTTAATACTAAGCAACAGTGCATATTATATAGGGCCTATTTTAATTTTTTTAAATGGCGCTCACTTGTTTTTGTGAAAGACCCAAGAAGGACCATGCACAGTCCCTTTCCACACAGGCACACTTCATGTTTGGTTGAAATAATCCTTAAGCATGTAAATTTATAATTTCCCTGCAGTTTAATTTAAATGTGCAATTAAAATAAATAAAAAATAAATGTATATTTTAAAGTTTAGAATTAGACAATTGCATAGTGAAAATTACTTCAAAGCACCACCTAGTGTCCAACCTACTCTAATACTATTAAAACCTGTTTAAATGTGAACAAGGGATTTACAACATTAAAGAAATCCTTTATTTATAACATGTACATGAACAATCTAAAAGATTAGACACAACTATGGGACACGGTCGTGCAGCAGCGAGCAACAGTGAAAGAAACCTCAAGGTTGTAAATGTGTGAAATTGTATAGGGCCACATTCCTGTATTTTGCCTGGGGCCCCCAAATCACTAAATCCGCCCCTGGTTCTAACTAGTAATTAACTATGAACTATGACTTTTGCCTCAATAAACTCCTAATTTGCTGCTTATTAATAGTTAGTAAAGTGGTTATGTTTAGGTAAAGGGTACGATTAAGGATCTAAAATATGGTCATGCAGAATAAGGCATTAATTTGTGCTTTATAAGTACTAATAAACAGCCAATATCTTAGTAATATGCATGCTAATAAGCAGTTAGTTAATAGTGAGAATTGGTTCTTCAAAAAAAAGTGTTATTAAAAATGTCCAAAAACAAAAAAAATACTCGCAAGGAATAATAGTAAAATTTATGTTTACTTTTCTTAAGACATACTTGATATATGTGGCTGACAAATGTAACCTCCGGAGGGCGCATCAAAATGAGATGCACATAGTTTCTGATCTTCAACAAAGATTGTGAAGATCTGTGTTGTCTTCCAGTGAATGCCACAACTCCTCTGATCGCATCAAAGTTCGTGTTTGGGATGAAGATGACGACATAAAGTCGCGAGTGAAGCAGCGCTTGAAGAGGGAATCTGATGACTTCCTGGGCCAAAGCATCATTGAGGTTCGCACGCTGAGTGGAGAAATGGACGTCTGGTACAACCTCGGTAAGCCCTCGGCTTGTGTTTTGTATGTTCTTATGCCTTTCTTTTTGTTGTTTTTTGTTTTTGTTTTTAGGCTTTAGTGTCCAGGCACCTTGTCCTGGTCTCTCTGCAATAATGTAGAAATTCAGGGAAGCGCAGGATATCAGAATCAGAATGAGTTTTTATTGCCAGGTATGTTTACACATACGAGGAATTTGTTTTCATGACAGAAGCTCCACAGTGTAACAGAATGACAGTGACAGAACAAAAACACAGATAATAAAAAATAGAAAAATAGAACAAGTAACTAAGGAATAAAAATATACAAATCGACAATTGTATGTACAGGTATATAACAATAGACAGTTGTATGTACAGGTATATTATGTGCAAATTGAAATGTAGACTGAGTATGAGTGTTAGATAAATAAGTGTATGAGTGAATAAATAGTGTGTCTTCCACAGTTATTGTCAAGTATTCATGAGATGGATGGCCTGAGGGGTCCTGAAGCGCTTGATCAGCGCCACAGCTCTCCCGACAACAATGTCCAGCAAAACATCCGAATAGTCGAAAACCGGTGAAATATCGGGTGGTGTGTACTTCCGAATGTCCAGCAATTCGTCTCTGGTGAAACTGATTGCAGGGATATAACTAAAGACAGGACAAACTAACAAAAACATAAAAACAACTGCAGAGCACGCCACGGAGGCAGCCATCAGCGTCGGCACCATTGTGCATTTTGGATATGCAAGAACTTGACTTCACTGTGCCAACAACTGGCAGCATTTAAGTCATTTTAAAATTGGCTATTAGATTCAGAATGTTGGAATGAAACAATTGTAATGTTCAACAAAATTTGGTATATGCTGGTACTTGTTGTGTCAGTGTAAACTAGCCGTAAGAGCAAAACATCACCTGAGATGACACTGTGTGCTGTCATTGTGGCTGAATGTTTGGTCCTTTGTGGAAAACCTCTCTGCCGTGCTTTGACTTCGCTATAAAAGGAAAGAGGTTATTTTGTTGCTAAAATATTAAACCCAAGGCACTTACAGAGCACAAAATGTTCACATTGACTTGTATACTTGTTGTAGGGACAGTTCACCCCAAAAAATGAATATTCTGTAAAGATGTACTCATCCTCACCGTTCTGAACTCATATGAGTTTCTTTTTTCTGTGGAATACAAATGGAGAAATTTTGAGAAATGTTCACGCTGATCTATTCCATATAATGTCAGTTTTCTTTGTTAGTATTAGTATGTGGTTTGACAGTCTCCTGACATCATGCAAATGTATTTTAGTTCTTTGTAGTACAAGAAACTACATGTTATTGAATTGTGGGACTTGCTCATAATGATGCATGGTGTAGACCACCTCTCTCTAAGTGGGACATGGCCCATGACTCCAAGATTTGTGTGTATACTTCATTACTCACGTTTCCCAACCTGACAGCACATCTTTTCTCGCCCAATTGCCCCAGTGTGCAGTGGCCCAGAGGCCTCCAGGATGTCCCAACCATGAAATCCACTGCCCACACTTGCTTTTTTCACGTCTCATTATTATTCTGATGTAATCTACCCTTTGTTTATGTCCTCATTTGTACAGTCTGTTCTGTTGTTCTGATCATCTTTCTCTGAATCTCTGGCCACCACATCTGCTGTAACAATTATTCTCAATGGTAGTAATTCAGCTTCATGTCCTCTTGTCTGTTTCTCACAAATGTCATCGTCTCTCTCTCTCTCTCTCTCTCTCTTTCTCTCTCGCTCTCCCTCTCTCTCTCTCTCTCTCTCTCTCTCTCTCTCTCTCTCGCTCTCCCTCTCTCTCTCTCTCTCTCTCTCTCTCTCGCTCTCGCCCTCCCTCTCTCTCTCCCTCTCTCCCTCCCTCTCTCTCTCGCTCTCTCTCTCTCGCTCTCTCGCTCTCCCTCTCTCTCTCTCGCGCTCTCGCTCTCCCTCTCTCTCTCTCTCTCCCTCTCTCCCTCTCCCTCCAGATAGCAGATATCCTCCTTGATTATTATGTAGTACACTCCTGTCGGAAATTCACCACTGAGCCGACACATAAATTATCCCAATAATTTGCCTGTCAGGGAAAATGGTTAGAGAAAGAAGAACCTGGTGTTTCTATTAAAAAAAACTCCTAAGGATTTTTCAGTTTGGAGAGAGAAAAGCTGAATATCAAACATGAAAATAATAAACATTTTAGATTTATTAAACGGAACAAAAAAAATAATTATTCAAATTGAATAGAAATGTAAAAAAATTAATCTAAAACTTAAACTAAAATTACAATGAAAACTGAAAATCTAAATATAAAACTGGCTTGGTAACTGCAATTATCTTACTGTTTATTCAAAGTAATATTGTTTATTATCCAAACAGTAAGATAATTGGTAACTGCAATTATCTTACTGTTTATTCAAAGTAATATTGTTTATTATCCAAACAGTAAGATAATTGGTAACTGCAATTATCTTACTGTTTATTCAAAGTAATATTGTTTATTATCCAAACAGTAAGATAATTGGTAACTGCAATTATCTTACTGTTTATTCAAAGTAATATTGTTTATTATCCAAACAGTAAGATAATTGCAGTTACCAAGCCAGTTTTATATTTAGATTTTCAGTTTTCATTGTAATTTTAGTTTAAGTTTTAGATTAATTTTTTTACATTTCTATTCAATTTGAATAATTATTTTTTTTGTTCCGTTTAATAAATCTAAAATGTTTATTATTTTCATGTTTGATATTCAGCTTTTCTCTCTCCAAACTGAAAAATCCTTAGGAGTTTTTTTTAATAGAAACACCAGGTTCTTCTTTCTCTAACCATTTTCCCTGACAGGCAAATTATTGGGATAATTTATGTGTCGGCTCAGTGGTGAATTTCCGACAGGAGTGTACTACATAATAATCAAGGAGGATATCTGCTATCTGGAGGGAGAGGGAGAGAGGGAGAGAGAGAGAGAGAGGGAGAG
>NW_015505715.1:865912-879742 GCF_001515645.1 Sinocyclocheilus grahami | reverse complement strand
CTCTCCCTCTCTCTCTCTCTCTCCCTCTCTCCCTCTCCCTCCAGATAGCAGATATCCTCCTTGATTATTATGTAGTACACTCCTGTCGGAAATTCACCACTGAGCCGACACATAAATTATCCCAATAATTTGCCTGTCAGGGAAAATGGTTAGAGAAAGAAGAACCTGGTGTTTCTATTAAAAAAAACTCCTAAGGATTTTTCAGTTTGGAGAGAGAAAAGCTGAATATCAAACATGAAAATAATAAACATTTTAGATTTATTAAACGGAACAAAAAAAATAATTATTCAAATTGAATAGAAATGTAAAAAAATTAATCTAAAACTTAAACTAAAATTACAATGAAAACTGAAAATCTAAATATAAAACTGGCTTGGTAACTGCAATTATCTTACTGTTTGGATAATAAACAATATTACTTTGAATAAACAGTAAGATAATTGCAGTTACCAATTATCTTACTGTTTGGATAATAAACAATATTACTTTGAATAAACATTGCTTATGCCAAATATTTGTAATTTTAATGTTTAATGAATCTGCAATTATCTTACTGTTTATTCAAAGTAATATTGTTTATTATCCAAACAGTAAGATAATTGGTAACTGCAATTATCTTACTGTTTATTCAAAGTACAATATTACTTTGAATAAACAGTAAGATAATTGCAGTTACCAATTATCTTACTGTTTGGATAATAAACAATATTACTTTGAATAAACAGTAAGATAATTGCAGTTACCAATTATCTTACTGTTTGGATAATAAACAATATTACTTTGAATAAACATTGCTTATGCCAAATATTTGTAAAAATTTTTTTTTATATATATAATTTTATTTTTAGTGCAGTTTTATAAAATCAAGCTCAAGAACATGGGCTAAAACATCTTTGTAGCGCACAGATTCTTTTGATTTGTTTCATTTATTTGAAGATTATTCAGATTTAGTTACAATTTGTACCACTAGTGAAGCAAGTATTAGAACCAAAATGATTCTCATGAAGTTTGATTCTGTTTGCTGTTCTGGAACGTGTACATCTCCCAGTGCAGACAGAAGTAATAAAAAATGTGCTGTAAACACCAGAGGCGCTGTCATGATGATCAGCCTATGTATTATTTCATGTTGGCTGTGCTTGTGAATTAACATGAATTAAAGGCAGGGTAGGTGAGGTCAAAAGAACTGACTGTTGAGCTCAGAAACAGGTTTTGTGTCAAGCCACACATCTGTGGAAGAGTTCAGAAAAAAATTCTGCTTCACTGAAGGGTCACAGAAGCATGTAGTCTCTGTTACCCTTAATGGAAGAAGTTTGAAACAACCAGGACTCTTCCTAGAGCTGGCCTCCTGGCCAAACTGAGCAATTGATGGAGAAGGGCTTTGGCTACTATGGTGACCAACAACCTGATGGTCACTCTAGTTGAGCTCCATGATTATATGTGGAGATAGGAGAAATCTACAGAAGGACAAACATCGCTGCAACACTCCACCAATCCAGTCTTTATGGCAGTGTGGCCAAACTCAATCCTCTCTTCAGTTAAGACACACGAAAACACACTTGGAATTTACAAGATTCCCTGGTCTGATGAACCTCAATTCTAAGCATCATGTTTGAAGGTAAGCAGCTCTGCTCATCACCTGCAGAGTACCATCCCAAAAGTAAAGTGTGCTGGTAGCAGCCTCATGCTGTGGGGCTGTTTTTCAGTGGCAGGGACTGAGGGACTCGTCAGAGTAGAAGATAAGCTCAATGCACCAAAATATTGAGTTATCCTTAATGAAAACCCAGTCCAGAGCAGAACCTCAGACTGGGCAGAAGGTTCACCTTCCAACAGGGCAATGACCCTAAGCACACAGCAAGAGTGGCTTATAGACAACTCTGTGAATGTCCTTGAGTGGCCCAGCCAGAGCCTGAGCTTGAACCCAATCAAATATTTCTGGAGAAACCTGAAAATGTGCATCTGCCCCATCCAACCTGACAGAGCTTGAGAGGTGAAGAGGTGAGGTGAAGAATGGCAGATAATTGCCAAATGCTGATGAGCAAAGCTTGTCGCATCAAACAAAAAAAGACTTGAGGCTGTAAAGGTGCTTCAGCGAAATATTTAGTTAATAAGTGAATACTTACGCAATGTACTTATTTCAGTTTTTTATTTTTAATACATTTACAAAGTTGTGACATCTGTTTTTGCTTTGTCAGTATGGTGTATGGAGTGTAGATTGATGTGGGAAAAAAGTAGTTTAAAGAAGTTTATCATAAGGCAGCAACATAACAAAATGTAGAAAAAAAAGTGAATACTTTCGCAAGGCACTGTATGTATTTGTATAATCTGTGGAAGGTATAGGATTATAAAATGTTGCCTGTGCGTGAGGAGGCGTGGCTTTGGAGAGTGATTGCTGGGAGGGTGGGATCTTATGCTTTCAAAGCTAGCTTGCTATCGCTAGCCTCTCCGAAATCACCTACCCTACCTTTAACTTTCAAGTGTGTGATTTATTGTTTCTTGTGATTAAAGTTGTAAACACATGGCACAGTCTGTTTTGTAATAGACTAAATCTAAATTTTGAGTTTGAGAGATAACCAAATCAGCAAAACATCTCAGTATATTTCATGTAAATGACTAACCTAATTATTATACTTCATATATTATAATTTAGTTTTTATTTGCTCTTACTGCCCTCTTAAAATCCAAAATCATCAAGTAAATGCAATTCCCTTGGCAAGGTAGTTTTATTGTGGATACACACACAAACAATCAAATACATTGAGATCCTGTCTAATCCTGAGCAGTAATGTTGCTGCACTGTTCCCATGGGTTAAATATCTCTGCACATACATTAATTATTCATCCATATCTGACCCCACAGAGAAAAGAACGGACAAGTCTGCTGTTTCTGGTGCCATCCGTCTTCGGATCAGTGTGGAAATTAAGGGTGAAGAGAAAGTGGCCCCCTACCACGTCCAGTACACCTGTCTACATGAGGTAGAGCAGCACAACCAGCTCACAGACACCACAGCATCTGCCTGACATGCATTTACCATGTACAGATCTCTCATTATCAGGCAGATGATGTTAGTCTTTTAGTCACTAATATTTAGTCTCTGTTGTTTCTCGTAGAACCTCTTTCATCACATCACAGATGTCCTCGGTCAGGGTGTGGTGAAAATCCCAGAAGCCTGTGGCGATGATGCCTGGAAGGTTTTCTTTGACGATGTGCCGCAAGAGATAGTGGATGAATTTGCGATGCGCTATGGGATTGAATCCATCTACCAGGCCATGACGTATGTTTTCTTCATATTTTTTCATTCTGTTCCTTCATTTCTAATTTTATCTTTCTTATTAAAACACTAGCTCTTTAAACATCACATACATTTGGCCATCCAAGATATAGATGAGTTGTTTCGTTCATCAGAACAGATTTGGAGAAATGTAGCATTACATCACTTGCTCAGCGATGGATCCTCTGCAGTGAATGGGTGCCGTCAGAATGAGAGTCCAAACAGCTGAGAAAAACATCACAATAATCCACACCACTCCAGTCCATCAATTAATGTCTTGTGAAGTGAAATGTTTGCAAGAAACAAACCCATCATTAGGCGTTTTTAACTTTTTAATTAACTGTATTTTGGCCAGAAGCAACGGTTTGAAGTTAAAAACATTTTAATGATTGATTTGTTTCTTACAAACACACAGTAACAATACATTTATTGAAGTTGTGTGGGTTATTGTGATGCTTTTATCAGCTGTTTGGACTCATTCTGACGGCACCCATTCACTGCAGAGGATCCATTGGTGAGCAAATGATGTAATGCTACATTTCTGAACTGGGTTCTTCGAACGCAGCTGTTGTTGATGATTAGTCTGGCTGGATTGAGTTATCTGAGATAATTGCATGTTCATGTGTTGGTTTAAAAGGGGCTATGTATCGATACTCGAAACCACGATCAGCAATGCAGCGATTGGCTGGCGGCAAGACAGCAACGTAATGACATCATATAATTAAAAAAGACGCCTGACGAAAAACTTGACCAATTTTTTGACTTTTATAAGGAAACAGCCAAGCGAACAAAACTACATAAATGTTATAATAGATCAATTAAATGTGCACTGTTTTTATTTTATTTCAGTTCTTTACATGATTCCCAATTATTTATATTCACGATTTCTAATATTTGTACAGGCTTTACATTTTTATTTCAATGTAGTAATTAGCAATTAATTAAATTTTATATTTGAACAGATTTGTTACGTGACAGCATTAAGTAAAGTTTCTTAAGGGTCAAGATCATGTTATCTGCATCTCCTGCGCTCCTTCAAGCCACTCCCATAATTTCTGTCAGCACTCAAATGAATGCACGACTCTACATTATCTGTATAGCATGTATGTAAGACTCGAATACAATTATGAAGTAATAATTTTATGACGAATAAATCTTTCAGTGAGTAAAACCGGCTGTGTCTATAGTATTAAAGACTACATTATTATATTATCTTTAAATACATTTTTAAATTATTATTTTAAATTATTGTCCCTGGATTAGTAGGGTACTCTTGTAATAAAGTAGCGGTGGTAGCGGACAGATTTTAAGTAGCAATTCTGCTTAAAAAGGTGCAATCTAATCCTGTTTACATGAAATAAGCCTGCTCCCGAGCAGGTTTAAGCTTGCGGACCTGTTGCTATGACAGCAACTCCAGGATGAGCTTCGAAGAACCTAACAATCCAAGATCATGCCAAATCGTCAACAATCAAATCCAGCTAACTGAGTTAGCGACATACGAAGAACGGGGCCCCTGATGTCTGTGAATGTTAATGGCTTGAGTACGAGTCAGTCTCGATCAGGAGTCAGGAGGGTGAGGAGATGCTCATTAATGGAGCACATCGCTCCGATAAAGCACACGCAAGCGGTCATAACTCACTCTGAATGGGCCACAAGGCCAGAAAAAAATAAGTTGAAGTAATAAAATACCTAAAACTGAATATACTAAAACTCAGTAAAAACTATATAGACATATTTAAAAAAAAAAAAAAACCAACACAAAATTACAGAAACACAACAAAATTACAATGAAAACAGAAAATATAAAAATAAAATGTCATTCAAAATATTAACAAAGAGAGTTTGACGTTAGCATGTTGCTAAGCTAACTGTACAATACACAAATATTAATTTACAAATACTGGGTAACATTTCAATTGCATTTAATAAGTGAATCATTTAATTGCATGTACACTAATTACGCTGAGCTATTTTTAAAGGTTTATTTATAATTAACATGTCTCTTGTCTTGCGTGCCATCTTGGATTTATTTTTTCACTTAGCTTATTGCAATGCATTCTGGGATTAAAAGAATAAATGTGATGCTGTCTTCAAAATCTACATGACTGCATTTTTGAAGACAGTTTGATCTTTATAGTATAATCCTTTTGAAACTGCTTTCTCGTCAGGAGTGTATCTAGGCCTACCTAGGTTTTGGAATAGAGTGATTGTCTTTCTTTGCACAAAGTGGATGTATAGTGGATGTGTTTGAAGAGAAGCACTTTTATCCTCTGCATCTCTCCTCTCTTTGTTTGTACAGGCACTTTGCATGTCTCTCATCTAAGTATATGTGTCCCGGGGTCCCTGCTGTGATGAGCACCCTGCTGGCCAACATCAACGCCTACTACGCCCACACCACTGCATCCACCAATGTCTCCGCTAGCGACAGATTTGCTGCATCCAACTTTGGGGTGTGTTCGACTATCACACAGATTGTAAAGAACACATACACATAAAAGCATGGGCAAGATCATTTATTTAATTTTTCTTTTTCTTTTTTTGTTATTATTTCATAGATGCCAAGTAATTAATTGTGGTAGCTTTTTTTTGCAAAGAATTAGCATGTTTAGATGTAATACAAAATGCTGATAACTGTCATCGAACTAAAAACACTGAAAAGTTTTTTAATATTCTGAACTTCTGATCATTTGTGAAGCTTGTGTAAATGATGGAGGAAGTATGGTAGATAAAGTTATGGAAGAGAAGCACAGAAAATCCTATTTTTTGTTTCATATAAATATTTGACAGTTTCAATGTGTCAGCACTAAACCATTGAACATATTCAGGTGCTTAACCAGGAAATAGTGCAAAATCGAAACACCATTTTGAAAATGGAGGTGTCTATTGTAGCAGTTTTTTTGTCTTGTATTGACCGACCAGCTAAGTAAAGCACCATGGGACCCACAATTTAATGTCACCATTATGGATTGGAACACTTGAGCTAATTGCAAGCTGTAATTATATTGTCTAGACAACAGTGTCAGTTGTTTGATGTTGTTACAGTAAGTTGCCTTTGGAAAAATACGCTTGCTAACGTCATGTTGTCATTAGCACTTAGAGGGTTAGTTGACTCAAAATCATTATTTACTCCAGCTCATGTTGTTCCATCTGTATGACAACAAAAATTGGATTTTGATTCATATTATCAATCTCTAAAAAAGACCAAAAAGGCCCATAATGTTTTTAAGAGTTGTCCTTGTGCACTGTATGTGTATATATTGATGCATTAGCTAAATATTTCCACTCGGTGTCCTGGATGGCTGAAAATCTTGCTTAATTTTTCTTGTCTTGCAGAAAGAAAGGTTTGTCAAGCTCTTGGATCAGCTGCACAATTCCCTGCGCATTGACCTCTCAATGTATCGAGTGAGTGATGGCGGTTTAAACCGTTTTTTTCATTTACAATTTTTAGATCATACATTGGTGAATTATCAGTTCCTGTCTCTTCTCCTTCTCAGAACAACTTCCCTGCGAGCAGTAAGGAACGTTTACAGGACCTTAAATCTACAGTGGACCTCCTGACCAGCATCACTTTCTTCAGAATGAAGGTAAAGAAGAAAAAAAAAAAGTCTGTTTTGATCCCCAATCTATATTTTCCATCAGTGCTCATTTTGTCCTTCATTTTTACTGTTTACTGTCTCACTCTGGACAGGTCCAGGAACTGCAGAGTCCGCCGAGAGCTAGTCAGGTTGTGCGAGACTGTGTCAAAGCCTGCCTCAACTCCACGTATGACTACATCTTCAACAACTGTCAGGAGCTGTATAGTCGCCAATATCCTCAGATCGGAGACACGGTTAGACAATCGTTCATCTACCACCTACAGTTTATGACTGTAATGCTTTGAATTCTCACATGATTTAAAGCTGAAGTGTGTCATCTGTGGGCCACAAGCTTCACCAAACTGTGTGGCATAAACAGCTTCACCCCCAGACTAGCGCCATTGGTTGAGCTGGTGTTGCTCTGCTGGGCTGTTGAGGATGCCTAAGCACACCATTTAAAGGAGCTGTTCACACAGAAACGCGTTTTTCCTTTCTTCTGCACTACTTTTCCATCATTGTTCTGTGTAAACGCCCTAGACGGACGTGTTTGACTGTTGTGCTCGCATCTCAGCATCTTTTGTAGCGTCTCGCGAATGACACAACGTTCTTAAAAATTTTTTGGGTTTTTTCCTTTGTTTACACTTTTCATGGGAGATCAACAGCGAATGACTACTTATATTATTATAATTATATTTATTATTGCAAACTATTTATTACTATTAATTATTACTATTGTAATACTTTTTTAGCATTTATTCATATTTTGAGTTTGCTTTTACATATTTTCAGTTTTCCTTTTAATTTTAGTAATTTTCTCATGTCCTTGATTTTTTTTTTGTTGCCTTTTTTTCCTGCTTTTTTTGTGTTGGTATTAGTATTTATTTCAGATAGTTGCCAATGCAACATTTCTCATTTTCTTTTCTTTTCTTTTTAAGTTTAAGATTTTATCTAATATTTTTATTGTTTTATTTCAGCCTTATTTCAATTAACAAAAGCAAATTTTATGTTTTGTTGTATGTTTAAGTTTTTTTTATAGTTTTAGTTAACAATAATAACACTGTTTTCACAGTGTAAAATGTATATTTTTAATAATTTAAAATGTCTGTGTTAAAGGATAAATTAAAACTTAATGATAAAAAAACTTAAATGATTATTTGAATTGAATTATATAATAATAATTAAATGATTAATTATAATTAATTAATTTACAGTGAATCAAGCAAATGATACAGATTTTTTAATTTAATTTTTTTTGTTTGTTTGTTGGTTTGTTTTTTTGTCAGCATAAGGACGAGAGCACCCCAGAAGATCAGGGCCCGAGCATCAAAAACTTAGACTTCTGGCCCAAACTCATTACCCTTATAGTGTCCATCATTGAGGAGGACCGGAACTCCTACACCCCTGTCTTAAACCAGTGAGTGTGCACACAAACCTGAAATATTTACCCTATCCATCTCTTATTTTCCTGCCATCATGTGTCTGTTTGTTCCTGTTTCTCCACAGGTTTCCTCAGGAACTGAACGTTGGGAAATTGAGTGCAGAGGTCATGTGGAATCAGTTCTCTCAGGATATGAAGTACGCCATGGAAGGTCAGTAACAGTTTGGTCCATTGATTTAGTATATTGGAGATGACATGACCTTTTTGTTTAGCCACCAAATGCTGTTCATATTCACACATTCTTTTTCGACAGAACATGAAAAACACCGGCTGTGTAAAAGTGCAGACTACATGAACCTGCACTTCAAGGTCAAATGGCTGTATAACGAATACGTGAAGGATCTGCCAACCTTCAAGGGAGTTGTGCCCGAATACCCTACGTGAGTGAGCTCTTCATCATCTCAACTAGCAAACACAAAGTTAAAGCACTTTTGATATTTGTTCACATTATGTCTTGCCTTTTCCAGGTGGTTCCAACAGTTTGTGCTGCAGTGGCTGGATGAGAACGAGGATGTGTCCATGGAGTTCATGCATGGAGCCCTGGAGAGAGATAAAAAAGATGGAGTAAGATGTTTTTCAGTGCAATTCCCTTCGAATAGCCAGCTATCTTTCACACATTCTCATCACTGAAGTGTTTCTTGGCCTTTATGATGCTCTTGTGCCCACAAACGGGTCATTTTGCCTTTCAAAACTATTTAACAGTTTAACATTTTTGCCATCTGCAAGTTTTTCAAGAGCAATTATAAAATACAAAAATTTATTTCTTCGTGCTTGTTAAAGGAATAGTTAACCAAAGAAAAAAAAAATAAAAATGAGGCCATCCAATATGGAAAATAATATATTTCGTAATTTGAACAGATTTGGAGAAATTTAGCATTACATCACTTGTTCACCAGTGGATCCTCTGCAGTGAATGGGTGCCGTCAGAATGAGAGTCCAAACAGCTGATAAAAACATCACAATAAACACACCACTCCAGTCCATCATCTTGTGAAGAGAAAAGCTACATGTTTGTAATAAACAAATCCATCATCAAGATGTTTTTAACGGTTACTTCTGGCTAAAATACATGTGCTTTATTCATAATATTGCCTTTTTCCAGTGAAAATGTTGTCTTGTCTGAATCAGGGGAGAAATATGCACCGATCAAGCACTGTTTACAAGGGAAAACAGTCCAAACAGTTCTGAAAAAATTATGCTGGTAGATTTTGATGTGGGAGGACAACAGGGGATGGACTTTTTCCCTGGAGGAAGTGTTATTATGGATTATGGGTTCATATTTTGACCAGAAGAGACAATTTAAGTTAAAATGCCTTGATGGATTTGTTTCTTACAAACACGCAGCATTTTGCTTCACAAGTCATTTATTGATGGACTAGAGTTGTTGTTTTTTTTATCTTAATTTAATATCTTAATCTTAATTTGTGTTTTGAAGGAGTCTTATGGGTTTGGAACGACATGATGGTGAGTAAATGATGAAGAAAAGCACATAAGCATCTCAAGGCACAATACAAGTATCAAATTGTTACAGAATTAAGAAAGGGAAAAATAAACAACAACAAAAAAACAAAGCAAGCATAATATATGTCTACATACCTATGAACATATAGTCACAATAATTTAAGCATACAAATATCTAAACAAGCAGGAGGAAGAAAAAAAAAAGATTACTGTGATGTTTTAATCAGCTGTTTGGACTCTCATTCTGACGGCACCCATTCACTGCAGAGGATCCATTGGTGAACAAGTGATGTAATGCTACATTTCTCCAAATCTGTTCACATGAAGACACAAACTTATCCACATCTTGGATGGCCTGAGCATGAGTAAATTTTCAGCACATTTTCATTTTTAGGTAAACTATTAATTTAAGAAAAGCACACCACGCTCATAACTATATAGTGACGGATAGTCATGCAAATTGTCTAATAATCATGCTATATAAATAAAGGTAACCTGACCTGACACACACACATAAAAAATCTGAAATGGAAATGGCATTTCAATGATGTGCTTCTATCTCCGCTACAGTTCCAGCAGACATCAGAGCACGCTCTCTTCTCCTGTTCAGTGGTGGATGTCTTCACCCAGCTCAACCAGAGCTTTGAGATCATCAAGAAACTGGAGTGTCCCGACCCCAATGTCATGGCCCTCTACAGCCGCCGGTTCGCCAAGGTGGACAAGCATCCCTCCTAATCCGATTACAAATAGATTCATGTCAGAACAAATGTCAGCTGTCAAAGTATTATCTTGTTTCTAGAACTATCTGAGATTTCTGAGAGAATGGCCCTATTTTAGCCAAAGCGTATCTCAGTGCGGAGCAAATGAAGAATATAATTGGAGCAAAAACATTTGTCGGAAAGAATGAGATTCTGTTGTAAGCAAATGAAAATGCTTAGTGCAGCCATTTCCATTAAGCTTCAGTCAGTCCCCAGAGCAAGTCTGGCCAGCTTCTCTGAGAGAAATGCAAAGCTCCCTCTAGATCCTTTATCAGACACGTGGAGAGCTTGTTGCTCTGATCTCCAACAGTTTTAAGATAGCAAACGCAAAGCGCTGAGTGCTAAGATGAGCTCCAGAGAGTTTCTGCTATATTTCCTAAAATGTTAGCCTGCTTTTTCATTTGTTTGTTTGGTAATGCTACCGACTTTTGAAAAACGTTAAGCTGAGTTCTTATTTCTTTGTCTTCACAGACCATTGACAAAGTTCTGCTACAGTACAGTGCCATTTTGAAGAAGAGCTTCCCGTCCTATTGTGATAAGGAGAAGATTGTAAGTTGTTCTCCTGGTAGTTAACACTGATGTTTCTGTTAGTTGTCATCTTTTCTAATAAATCTCTCGTGTCTTTCTCTTTGTCCTCAGCCATGCGTCTTGATGAATAATGTCCAGCAGTTGCGTGTCCAGCTTGAGAAGATGTTTGAATCAATGGGTGCCAAACAGGTAGGAGAGCAGCAGGGGAAGGTGACCTTCTTTAAGCAAAGTCATTTGTCCTCTCCTCATTTGTCTGGGACATCAGAGGACATCAGGTGCTGGCCTGTATTCTCTCTCAGCATATTAAGAGAACTCTTTCCCTGTTGTGTCCAGATGAACTTGATGCAGCTTTGTTGAGTTGTCATTTATACGGTCAACGTTTGGCTTGCAGGTTTATTTAGGAATGATATAAATAACAGATTGTGCTAATTTCACAGCTGTTATTTTTTACTTTGATAATTTCATTATACTTAGCTTGTATTGCGTTCATTACTGTTTTGGCTGATGTTAAAGCCGCATTTGTGTCTTTTCTCCTCTGATTGCCACAGAGGAGGCCAGGGTATGACTAGAATTTAGATCTCTTTAGTTGGTAGGAAAATGTGTCGTTTTTGAGCCGTTGCGAATGACTTTCAACCTGAAGGTTTGATTTTTCTCATAGATAATTGTTAGCAGACTCTAGAAATATGTAAAGAATATAATTAACATTATTATTATTTTTTTTAAATAAAGTTGGATGCAATAGTGGACCCTGAGGAGGAGGAGGAAGAGGTTTGTACACAAGAGATGTTGTGTCCCAAAATGCACATATCTATAAAGTGTGTGTGTGTTCCTAAAGGCTTTGAGAGAGACATGTTATTACACTTTCTTCTGTGTTTAATCAGGTTATCGAGGAAAATGTCAAAGATAACAAGTAGGTTAGATGTGTTAAATAGCTCAGCTCTGGCCACTCACCCAAACTCCAATCTAGTGAAACCATTTACATAGAATTAAATAAAGTAGTTTTGAAAGTAGGGTAGTTGCTTGTGTTGTACAGTATATTGAATTTTTGCTTAATTAGAACCCTGATGTCATGAACCCTGTTAGATCGGGTGATGTTGAACTTGTTTGGTTATATTCATTTGGGGAGGATGAGAGATTGTGGTGAGTGAGTGAGTGTTTGTGTGTGTGTGAGTTGTGGCATTAGTTGAGTCTCAGTCTGATTAGTAAAGGATTAGTGAATTCTTGCGTTCGTTTCTGTGCCTGAGACAATGACATCAGACACTGCTGATTTGTTTATTTCCCTTTTACTTGATATTTGTATTATTATTTTGTTAGATTTGTTGGACAGCAGGTCTCATAAATCCCAGTCATGCCTTGGTTTCAGGTTGCTTTGGTTGACTTAATGTTGTCTTTTAAAACTTGTTGGATGATTCCCCCTTTTTTCTTTATCATTTATATTAAAAAACGGAGTAATTCTGTATATGCACTGAAAAAAATATATTTTCTTAATGCATTTTTTTCTTGTTTTTCAGTAAAAAAAAAAAGTAAATTGTCTTAAAACAAGACTAAAAAACTGCAAGTAAACTGCATAAGATATTATGAAAAATAGTTCATTGAAAGTGGAAAATATAAAGTGGAAAAAGTGGAAAAACTAGCGAATTGAATTTATTTCTACCCCGTTGGAAAATAGAAACATTTTAATATCTCACTTATCTTTGTCAGATTTGTGCTTAAAACAAGAAAAGTAGAAAAAATAAAATAAAAATTTTATTAAATGTATGAATTCATTAATTGTATATATATGTATATAATATATACACAGTGACACGCGAAAGTTTGGGAACCCCTTGCAGAATCTGTGAAAATGTGAATAATTTAAACAAAAAAAGAGGGAACATGCAAAAGACCGTGGAAAAAGTGGAAAAACTAGCGATTGAATTTTTTTTTCTACCCCGTTGGAAAATAGAAACATTTTAATATCTCACTTATCTTTGTCAGATTTGTGCTTAAAACAAGAAAAGTAGAAAAAATAAAATAAAAATTTTATTAAATGTATTAATTCATTAATTGTATATATATGTATATAATATATACACAGTGACACGCGAAAGTTTGGGAACCCCTTGCAGAATCTGTGAAAATGTGAATAATTTTAACAAAATAAGAGAGATCATGCAAAATGCCTGTTATTTTTTATTTAGTACTGTCCTGAGTACGATATTTTACATAAAAGATGTTTACATTTAGTCCACAAGACAAAAAAATAGCTGAAATTATAAAAATAATGTTTCTTAATACTGTGTGTGTGGTTACCTGGATGATCTACCACTGTTTTTTGTTTTGTGATGGTTGTTCGTGAGTCCCCTTGTTTGTTCTGAACAGTTAAACTGAGCACTGTTCCTCCGAAAAATCCTCCAGGTCCTTCAGTTTTCCAGCACACTGAGGACAATTGAAGGACTCAAACACAACTATTAAAAAGGTTCAAACATTCACTTATGCTCCAGAAGGAAACACGATGCAAGAGCTGGGGGGTGAAAACTTTTTGAATTTGAAGATCAAGGTAGATTGTACTTAATTTGTCTTCCGGGAAACATGCAAGTATCTTCTGTTGCTTCCGAAGGGCAGTACTAAATGGGGAAAAAATTATATTTCAGAAAAATTGGGACATCATCATGTTCAAAAGTTTTCACCCTTAATGCATCGTGTTTCCTTCTGGAGCATCAGTGAATGTTTGAACCTTTTTTAATAGTTGTGTTTGAGTCCCTCAATTGTCCTCAGTGTGAAAAGATGGATCTCAAAATCTTACAGTCACTGCTGGAAAG
>NW_015505715.1:863858-865716 GCF_001515645.1 Sinocyclocheilus grahami | reverse complement strand
TATATATATATATATATATATACTGTATATATAATCTTTTGACTTTTGATATTATTTTGTTCCAGTAAAAAAAATTATGAAACCTCATTAAGCATGTACTTGGGCAGTAACATTAAGAAAAATAATCTTGTATTTAATTTTCTCATTTATTTCGATATATTTTTCTGAAGTAAGTTTTATTATCTTATGCAATTATACTTATACTGTAATTATATTTCTACATTGATCAGGTTTTAATGATGTTTCAGGGGTTTTTTTTACACTGGGAGACTAGTAAAGCATTTTAAATTAATTAATGTTTATTATTGTTTATCTCCCCATTGACTGAGCAATAGAAAACAGTGGTGACTTAAGTGTTTTAAAGGAGCTTATCCCATTTGCATCCACGTTTCAGTATGTATGTATATCAATCTTAAAAAAAAAAAAACGGATCAAACGTAACTCAGGTTTACTCTACAGCAGTGACATCTGCTGGCCACAGCTCTCTGGTTAGGAAGGTGGTACAGGCTCGTATTTGTATGGTGGCACACATTAGCTTCAGTCTGACTGTATGATCTGGCTTCTGTCCCCAGCTGGAAGAGAGTGAGAATGAGGAGGACGAGTTACAGGAGGTTTGTTATTGGGCTCATCCATGCTGGATTCATAGTTGTGTTTCATCCGTTACTGTCCTTTTAATCCAACAATCGCCCAAGCGCCCCATTTCAGCCCACAGGCACGCCGCTGTCCCAGTCGTGTCTGAACTGTGTGTGAACTCCCATCCGTATCTCAGCCCCTTGAACACTGGCTCACTGTGACCTTCATCTCGTGTCTGTATTTTATAGGGGAATTTATTACATTCGGGAGAAAGCTTCACTCATACCCTCCACAAATCTGCAACCTCAATGTACAGACTAAATTTCAAATCAGTAAAGGCCAAATAAATAATAGTCAGGGTTATACTGTATAGCTTTTATGTAATGTACACCACCATTCAAAAGTTTGGGCTCACTAAGATTTTTTAATTATTATTTATGTAAATTTTTTGGAGAAATTAATACCTTTATTCAGCAAAGATGCATTAAATTAATCAAAAGTGTCAGTAAAGACATCATGTTACAAAGGAGATCAAATAAATGCTGTTCTTTTGAACTTTCTATGGATCCAAAATTCCTGAGAAAAATAGCATTATGGTTGCCTAAAAAAAAAAATGAATCAGCACAACATTGATAATAATAAGACATGTTTCCTGAGCAACAAATCAGCATAATATAATGATTTCTGAAGGATCATGTGACACTGAAGACTGGAGTAATGATTACCATCACAGGAATAAATAAAATTTAAACATATATATATATATATATATATATATATATATAAAGTATTTAAATTGTAATATTCCACAATATTACTATTGTACTGTATTTTTGATTAAAAAAATTAATTAAATACAATAATCACATAAAGAAATAGTTCACTCAAACTTTTTTTGTGTACATTTTCTGAATTTATTGTTTAAACTGTATTCATTTCCTAAATCTTGTAAATTGCAATGCATAACCAATATTTAACCAGTGCAATATAGTTCTTTCAACTAGTGAGAAAATATAGTTTTTTTATTTTATTTTGTTTCTGTTTATTCTGTACCCTGTTCATATAAAGTGTCTTTTGAGATATCAACTTTTCATTTTAATATTCACTCTTTTAACCATCACCCTAGTGCTGCCCCCTGTATATCACAGTAACTGTTTTACTGTACCTCTATATGAGTGGTTGACACACAAAGACAGATTTTGATAGATTTTTTTCCTCAACCCCGCCCATAGATGGACATCTCAGAGGACAAGGTGTGTATTGAGTCCCTTGAGTCAGAAAGTGA
>NW_015505715.1:863509-863848 GCF_001515645.1 Sinocyclocheilus grahami | reverse complement strand
AAATGGCTCCCCCCCCCCCCGAATTTAAATATAAATTTACTTTTTTGTTGCATATAAAACATTCAAATATTGTATCAGCCTTCCTATTGGTCCAGAAATCAAGCAAAAGAATGAGAGATTGTTTATTAACATGACCAAATGTTGAACATTTTGTGATTGGTTGATTGTGGTTGGTACTTCTGTACTTTGGGCCAATAGTATGGTCGTATGCAATTGACCCTTACTTTTATTACTCATGATTATGTGAACATGACGGCAGCAGTATTGCATCTACAGTACACAATATATATATATATATATATATATATATATATATATATATATATATATATATATATA
>NW_015505715.1:772251-863457 GCF_001515645.1 Sinocyclocheilus grahami | reverse complement strand
ATATATAATTTTTTTTAATTATTATTAATTAATTAATTAATACATTTTTTATATTTATATGCTACTAATATTCTCTAGTATAGCAGAATAACTAAACCCATAGCTCCTCCCTCCCTCAGTCCTGCTCTTAATTAGTCTAGTTAATTTTACGGGGTTGAAATAACTAAAAATTAAACATTCCTTTACTTTGCTCTTTCTGAAGGTGGCGGTCAGCAGTAAACAGGTGGGTTATGCAAACTGTGCGGTTATACAGTACATGTGTGTGTTTGAGAGCTCATAAACGGAGCCCTTATACAGTAGAGGACTCCAGTTCGGTCTTTCTTTATTTCCCCCCCCCCTCCTGTAATTGGGTCTGTGTGAATTTTACAGGCTGTTTTGCCCCATCACCATAAACCATGGTATTTTTCACCCTCTCTGAACTGTTATACCATCACATTGGTGTTATGAAGATGGTGTTTGTGCACCGGGTGAAGTGATTTTTGTTGAAATAATGGGATGGTGGAGGGCCACTGATCTAATCAGAGCTGTTTGTGTGTGTGTGTTTGTCATTCTGCAGCTGGACACAGAGGCCAGTGACATCCTGAACGATCTCCAGGTCAAGCTGAACAACGTCTTGGACGAGCTGAGCAGCACCTTTGGAAACACGTCAGTGTTTAGAGATCATATGCATATGGGTTAATCGCAGAAAAATATACAGATTAAAAAACCAAAACAAAACATTATGAAATTATATTTTGCATAAAGGAAATTAAGCCGCCTTATTTAGGAACATTTAGATTTTTACATTATTTTCTGATATTTCTTTCAAGCACATTTCCCTGATTTCTCTTTTCTCCAAAGTGTCCAGACTTTTACTTTATTTTTTAAAATTATTCATAGTTTTCAATTTTGTAGCACAATATTTTTACTGCATTTTTAAAGCATAAATTCAGCATAATTATTAATTTCTGAATTTATGCTTTGAAAATACAGTAAAAAATGTGGTGTATAATTGTCAATATTTCTTGTGCTGTCTTTAATTGATACTAAATATATTAAATTAATATTAATTCAATATATTCAGAATAAATCAAAGGCAACACAAAAATACTGGCATATTTGTGATATTTGTGATTTTTACAGAAAACACTTCACACTATTTTTTTTTTTTTGCATTATATTAATGATAATTGGAAACATCTGCTTAATGAAAATATTATTTGTGTTTGCATTGTTATTTGCATTGTTCCCGGTGATGATTCTCATTACTGTAAAAAAGTGTTTTTATTGTGTAAAGAAAAAAACACACTGATATAAATACTAAAGAAATGAATAAGTATAATATAATCAATTTAATATTATTATTATTATTTTTTTTTTTTACATTATAGATATGAGAATCAGACAGGATGCTTAGCTGAAATGAAAACAAACACTATGTAGAAATCTCACTTAGACAAATAGGCTTTATTTTCTTTATACAAATGATAATTTCTTGACAGGTTTCATTAGACTTGCCCACTCATGATTTTAAACACTTCCAGTTTTGCAAATAACAGCACTCAGTTAAACATATGTACAGTGGGTCATCATTATGTACTGTAGCTTTGGTGCTCTTGAAATTAATGTAGTTTTTAGTCTGGCCTGCGTCATATCTCAAGATTTCTCTGTTGAGTAAAGATTAAAATCTCTTATATTAATCTAAAAGGAAAAAAATGACATTAATTTCACACTTTTGCACAACCCCTCTTACGTCAGTCTAGCATGTTCATTCTTCATGCTGAACTTTGATGTTCCTCTGTAGTTTCCAGAGCCGCATTGATGACTGCATGCGTCAGATGGCCAGTCTGCTGTACCAGATCAAGGGTCCAGTGAACGCCAACACACGTAACCAGGTGGAGGCCGACTCTGATAACATGCTGCGGCCACTGATGGACTTCCTGGATGCAAAGTGAGCAAAACTCTCCTCACCTGTACAGAAACCATTATTACTGTACCTGAAGCCTGTCCTGATCTCTGTGCGTGTGTGTGTGTGTGTGTGTGTGTTTGCGAGCAGTCTGATGCTGTTTGCCTCAGTGTGTGAGAAAACCGTGCTGAAGCGAGTGCTGAAGGAGCTGTGGAGGATTGTGATGAACAGTCTCGAGAAGACCATCATCCTTCCTCAGGGCAATGACACTTTTGGAAGACCTGTATGACTAGATCCTAAATACATTGTCATTTTTTCAGATAAAACTGCTTAAAATGCTTTTACATTGTATTATTTGGTTTCTAAAAAAAATGTTATTTGGCCCCTAAAGGCTTCATTTTAAAAGCCAGTAAATTTTTTGCCTGGAACCTTTTGAATGTTTCCTGTAAGAAATACATGAAGTATTTGAACATGTGTTGTAATTAATCATCTAATGTTTATGTGTAAACATGTAAAACGCTGTAACGCTTTTATCTCTTCCTGGCAGGGAATGATCTTTTCAGCGGCTAAAGAACTGAGTCAGCTCTCCAAACTCAAGGTAGCGCTCCAGGCTTGTTTAATCCAGACTATGATCTCTTTAAACCAGCTCAGAGCTCAGCAAGAGAGTACAGATGAAGAGCCTCAATATAAATGCTTTCGACATGTTTCTGTAACCTCAACACATGCTTAATATTGTGTGCTTGAGTGTGTAAACAGAATATCCCAGCAAACCTTTTCTGTAAAAAAAAGTTTTTTTGCTGCACTGCACACCATTCCAATGTTAAAAGGAGACAGATCATGAAAAAAATAGTTTATTGTAATGGGAAGAAAGCTTGCTGTTACTTTCAGAACTCAAAACTTCCATCCAGCCAATTACATTTCTTTTTCATTTAAAAATATTTGGATTTTTATGGATGACTATTCTTTTAGACTATTTGTAAAAAAAAAAAAATTGACAAAAGTAGATTTTTTTTCTTGTAATTTTTAGCTGTATTTCTTGAATTTCTGATTTAAATGACCAAATAGTGACTTAATATTTTGCAAATTGCAACATTATATCTTGTAAGTGTGATTTTATATCTCACAATTGCAACTTTATTTTTCATAATTGTGACTTTTTTCCTTTTAATTGTGACTTTCTTCTTGAAATTGCGATTTTAGATGCAATAACGTGAGTTTACATCACATGCAACCTCATTTCTTAATTCTTATTTAAACAATCTCTTTAGGTTACCCAGTTTTTTTTATTTTTTTTTACTCTGAAGTGGAAACAAGTTTCCATGGGTTACTGGTGTCAGAAATCCAAAAACATTAACACATCATCGCTTATATTTACAAGTCAATGACATCCGTTCAGTGTCCAGACCCATTGATTTTGATTTGTGTTAGAGGTCATTTTGTCAATTTTATGGGTTTTTAATATTATTTGGCTCTGCAGGATCACATGTCTGGTGAAGCTAAAAGCTTGACTCCCAAGCAGTGTGCGGTCATGGACGTGGCCCTCGAAACCATAAAGGTATAAATTATATTTTCTTTCAAAGCACCAATAGATTTCCATGTTGTTTGAAAAGCAGTGGTTTGTACAGAATGAATATTTGATTAATCGCTATCCTCTGCAGCAATACTTCCACGCTGGAGGAAATGGTTTGAAGAAGGCCTTCCTGGAGAAGAGTCCTGAACTGTCCTCGCTGAGACACGCGCTGTCCCTCTATACCCAGACCACCGACACGCTCATCAAGACGTTTGTAACTACTCAGCATGCTCAAGGTGAACACACACACATCTAGTGACACATCCACACTATTTTATACATATGACAGACTTGATAACATCAATATTAAGGAATAGTATGACAATTTAATCATTATTTACTACTTATGTTGTTCTAAACCTGTATGACTTTCTTTCTTTTGTGAAACAAAGACTTTTTCTTCCATATAATTTATGATTTCCTTTTCTAATTTCTTTAGTTCATATTGTTTGATCTTCTAGAGATGAGTTTGTAAAACAATACACTAGGTGTCAGTATTGAGCTGTGGATTTATTTGTGTAGTTATTGTACTGAAATGTTATCTCTTCTTCAAGCTTTATCTGTCTCTTACTGCTTAATGTGTCTACTGTCCATGTTTCTCTGCTGTTGTTGTTACTATTCGGTCTTGTTTTTAATGTGTTTCTTTTGAACTTTGTCTCTTCCAATGCTATTCTGCATCTGTCTCTGCCTTAAGTGCATAATGGGAAGGGTATGAGGATAACACCTAGTGAGAAAATACAGCCGTCCAGGGGTAGGTCACCACAGACTCCATGAGACCCAAAAACCCTCTCACAAATAACCACAGTCCCCTTCTCCAGATCCGTTCTTAAATGTGTTTTGGGTTTATTTGTGCTCTAGTGTGATGAATCTCACAATCTCCACGCCATATTTTTATCCAAACTTAAAATAAAGAAATGGTATTTTAGGTGGATGGATGGTAGATGGGTAGGTAGATGGATAGATAGGAAGATGGATGATAGATTGGGTAGATTAATGGATAGATGGATAGATAGGAAGATGGATGGATAGACAGGTAGATGAATGAAAGTGACGTGACATGTGGCCAAGTATGGTGACCCATAATCGGAATTAGTGCTCTGCATTTATCCCATCCAAAGTGCACACACACAGCAGTGAACACACACACTGTGAACACACACCCGGAGCAGTGGGCAGCCATTTTTTGGGTTACGAGTCCGACTCTCTAACCATTAGGCCACGACTTCCCCCAATGGATAGATAGTCAGATATATAGATAGGTAGGTATTGATAGATGATATATGGTCTGTATGAGTCAGAATTTTAATATGCATTATTACGGCATCTCTGCATTCAAGATGTTTAAAGAGCAATGAGAAAATAACTACTAGCGAATAGTACTTAAACCACCTCTCTCTCTCTGTGTGTGTGTGTGTGTGTGTGCAGTATTCTTGGGAATGAGGATGGGCCGGAGTGTTATGAGCTTCAGGTGTGTGTGAAGGACTATTGCTTCGGCCGCGCAGACCGTGTGGTCGGTATCGCCGTCATACAGTTGTGTGATGTCGCGCCGAGGGCCAGCTGCGCCTGCTGGTGTCCACTGGGCCCGCGGATACACATTGATGACACGGGCCTCACCGTCATGCGCATCCTCTCCCAGCGCTCGGGTGACGAGGTGGCCAAAGAGTTTGTGAAACTGAAGTCTGAGACCCGATCGGCCGAGGAGGGGAGGTGAGGACGTTCCTTCACAGCAGAAGACAATCTGAGACTCTTAAGTGTCTGAGGGACATCAGCACTGTCACCTTTTTGTGTCCACATCAATGTTTTTGCTGCCCACTGACGCCTACGAGAGAAGGGCTTTCAGCAGCACAAGAGAGGCCATGTGACAAGTTTTATAAAGAGCACTGTTAGTTTAGCAGTGGATGAGGGGGGAGTCATCCACATAAACAGATTGAACACAATATTTTTTCCATATATTGATATAAAAAACACACTCACACATTCAGCCACTAACAAACTAGCAAAGGACTAGTTAAGGTAGACACCATGTTTTTTTTGACGTGAATGAAACGAGACTGTGAAGGATAGACATGCACTTTGACCTGACATAGACATAACTTTGACCCTGAATTTTTTTTATGAATTGCCTCATATTAAATTTAATAATCATTGCAAAAAATAAGACCAGACATGTCTATCCCTTACAAACATGTTTGCAAGAAGAAAAAAAATGGTGTCAATCCCTGACTTGAGGTTCTTCGACCTCCGACCAGTAGATGGCACTGTGAGTGTGCTGGGTCATTATTTTAGAAGCGTCTGTTGTAGAATACACAGATTCCACATCCGTTCGTGCACTTTTTCTCTGTAAACACCCCTTTTGCCATGTGTTTATTGCCTTATTTTTTTGATGCTGTGAATGTGTCAAGTTGAAATGTAATGATTATGATTGTTATGAATGTTGTGACTCCTGAGACAGTGTTTGTGTCCTGGGGGCCAGGTCTCATTCTCTCAGTGTTGTGGAGTGATTTGTTGCATGAATGAATCAGAAAAAATGACCATTCATTTCAAAAGCCAACGTACTTCAGCCATCATCTGTGACCAGTAGGTGGCAGCAATAATCTCGTTCACATTTACACCTGCTTCATCACCCACACCAAAGGACAATGCAGCATCATCTGACAGTATTGAAGCTAAAATGTTTGAATGCTTTAATGGGGTGTCATGTAATATCTTTCAATACTTTATGTAGTGAAAAGCGCTGAAAAATCAGCATCAGCTGGGAGAGAAAATATGAACGTTAACAAATAACAGATCAAGCTCAAATATGATAACTGATCAATTAAAGAGGAGTAGATGTTTTTTTTTCATTTCAAAGCGGCCTTATATTATTTGTTCTGATATTTTCTATTTAAATGATTTTAACTTTTTCTTTTTTCCTTTTAAGTAAAAATGATTCTTTTTTTCTGAGAAGTCTTGTTGTTACTCCGTTTCTTCGTTTTAAATGGCTGATTTATTTTCTTTAATTGTTCTTTTTGAGGAATTTTATACTGCTGTGCTTTGTTTTTCCAGAAACAACTGCAAAAACAAAGAGGAAAAAGACAGTAACACTACAATTTTCCCCATCATTTGTTGCCTGTGCAAAAGCCTCACCTTGTTAATTCAAATTTCAATGTAAAAATATTGTATTTTTCACAAAACACTGCCAATATGTAAAATGTATGTTGATATTGCCAATTATCGTGACTGTTGAACCTGTTATTTATTTCTGTACATTTCTCACTTCTAACTCTGTCACTTTATAAACTGTTACCGTTAATTAGGCCAGCAGTGTTTGGGACTGTATTTTAGGAGGGAATTGTCACTCTTTGTAATATACACATTCCTCGTGCCAACTTGTGAAAGTTCTCACTTTTTTTTAAACTCTTGTAACAGTACTGACAATGAATACTGGCATTTATGGACATTTTTGAAGTTATATTGATATTGTACACAGTCACTGACAAGGAAAAATGTATTATTAAAATGTTTGTGTGCACACTCCAACAAATGAATTTATACATAAAGTCTCTTAAACTAATGTTTTAAGCTGGTTTGATTGTTATTTTATGAAGGAAAAAATTTTTTTAAGTTTATTTTAATCATTATTCACTGAAACACTATATCACAAATACACTTTCGCTCTCAAATTTGATTTCAGTATGTGGAAGCACAGCAAAATTCATTGGAAAAAAAAAAATATTTTTTTTCACACAGACTTGAGAAGACGTTACATATAGCGCACGACCAATATGAATTACTTTTATGAGCTTTTATAGTGCTTTTTGTCCTTATTTTAGCATCTGCCCCGATTTACCTGCATTATATGGAAAAGAAAGAGCAGCATGAACATCCTACTTAACTATCTTCTTTTGTGATGCACAGACCATACAGGTTAAAAACGTAATTAGGGTAAATGACACTGTTTTTATTTCTGGGTGAACTATTCCTTTCAGTGTCACACTACACAGGATAACGTCGTGGCCTAGTGGTTTGCGCACATGCTTTGACACACTGAGCTAAGGTTCTGTAGAGAATCAGCTCATGGGGAAATATGAATAATTAACCATAACTAGTTATAATTAACTATTCATATTTTAGATCCACTGTAGATATTTAGCTGACCACTCAGGGTCAACTGTCTTGTCAATTCTAAGAACGTTAATTTCCTGGTTAAGGGAAATAACTTTCTTACTGTACAATTCTATAAGCTTGTAACGTAAATCTGCATGATTATTGACTCCGGTTATGAGTAAACAATGAACACGTCAAGTGTGATACAAGTAAGGTTTTATTAACTACACAAACACTTAAACTAGTCTAACATACTACATAAACACATAAACTGGTCTAACATACACATCAAGACCTCCAAGTACAACGTCTTCACCTTCCTCCCTCTCAATCTGTTTGAGCAGTTTCAAAGACTGGCCAATGCCTACTTTGTCTTTCTTCTCATCTTACAGGTATCTTAACCTGTTGAATCCACCTCAATTAGATTACCACATTATTACAGCAGTTTAAAAGGTTGCTCTGAAATTACAAAAGCATATATGAGTAAGAAAAGTTCGAACAGGCTTCACCGTGTTTGTGTTGCACAGCTGATTCCTCAGATCTCGTCTCTGTCCTGGTTCACGACTGTAGTTCCGCTGCTGCTGGTGTTGTCTATGACCCTAGCCAAAGATCTCTCTGACGACATCGTGAGTCCGCTTCCTGTCTATGTCCAATGCAGACAATAACGTGCTTGACTGTCCATTCTTATGGTCTCTCTGTTGCCTTGCGTTCCCATGTTCATCCTACAACACAGACCAGACACAAAAATGACAAACAAGTGAACAACAGAAAAGTAGAAGTGCTCATTAATGGAGAGTAAGTGTCCGACTCTACTATGCTACTTTAATCTTTTTTTGTTTGTTTGTTTTAACCAAATGCATTTTCCAAAATGAATTTTTGCTAAATAAAAAGTCATGGTCTCAAACAGGTTGAAGAGTGAAAAATGGATGAATGTTCAAGTGGGTGACATTGTCAAGCTGGAAAACAATGAGTTTGTCACAGTAAGTCTATTGTATTGATAGTATTACACTCTACTCCACTGCGTAACACTAGACAAGTGTTTCAAGGCAGAAACAAATGAACGTGTACAGCGATCTGCTGTAATTACGACAGCGAATTCATTCACTTAACTGTAGGGTCACAAAAATATACAAGTTTTTTTTTTAAGTTGAATTACTAAACTATAATTGAAATAAAAAGATATAAAATAGATTTTTTTTTTAAATGAATGAAAATTACTAAAGCAGAATTGCTCAAGCTGAAACTAAAATTAAAACATATTTATAAATATTATAATATATTCATAATTCTAAAATAACATTGCCGGAACTCTGCTGTAAAAATTTAAAAATAAAAGAAAAACTTTTTGCACAAATAATAAAAGTATTAATACTACTACTACTACTACTAATAATAATTATACTACGGGGGGCCATTGGATGCTTGAATCTGATTGGCTGACGAACGTTCTGAGGTGTGCAATTATTTTCAGGGAAACACACGGCGAACGTAATTCCAGGCAGCACTCTTGACCGCATTACATTTCCATATCACTTCGCACAGTTAACTGTAATAACAGAAATTATTATATACAGTACCTATACAGCACACAGGAATTACTGCAATCAGTGTTGCCAACTTAGCAATTTTGTTGCTAAATTTAGCAACTTTTCAGACTACCCTAGCAACTTTTTCTTCCAAAAGCACCTAGCATCATATTTAGCTATTTTTCTAATTAATTTGGCAACTTTTAGCAACTTTCGATAAGTGACTCAAACAATAAAAAGGCACAATTTGTTTTTACAGGAAATCATTAGAATTTAGAAACTAACTTATCTCTATTTTTTTCTTCCTGTGCTCTAGGCTGATCTGTTGTTACTCTCTAGCAGTGAACCTCTCAACCTCATCTATATTGAGACGGCTGAGCTGGACGGGTTAGTAACCGAGCATGTAAACATGAACCTGTTCATCTGTTAATATTGTGTACCAGAGCCATCCGTGTATCATTCGATCATTCGTTTTTTGATTTAATATTGAAAGTTTAGGAATTTGAAGAAATTTGAAAACTGATCCTTTTTCGTTTTTTTGTTTTTTTCCAAAAAACAAAAAGCGAGAATTCAGCTTAAATTTTCGTTTTTTGTTCATGGGTGGAAAAATGAATAAACAGTTTGAATATTTGATTTCTACATGTGGGCGGGAATTAAATGCTGATTGGTCAGCCGAAGATCAAACCGTGCCATCATCAGTTCTTCTGCAGTATCACGCAGCAGAATAATAGTCCTCCGCTGCTGCAGTTGTATGGATTAATAACCCATTTGATCAATTTCATATTTTTCTCATCAAACAGGCTAATGAATAGCTCGTCTAATGACAGAGTATTAAGTTCCCTCGATGGGGGAAAAATCCAAGTGAACATCAATCAGTACTCAATATTAATTTAAACTGCTTTAAATATGACTGCTGCTTATTTCCTGTGCACTTCAATACTGGTCTGCGCTTGACTGTAGTCTGTCTGCTTATTGAGTTTATTTAACCCATCGCAATTTCGCAACATCGCAATGTCCTGCTCGGGCTTGCCAATTTAATGGCAGAGAATGGTGACTTTATTTTTTTTTATTTTATTTTTTTTTAAGCGGATACATATCTGTCATAAAATAATCTTATGCATCTGAACTGAGGGTTTGGTGAGAAAAAAAACGAAATGGCAAGTTATTATATTTTATGAAAATCTTGCGTGGCAGCTCACGCTGCGCACAAGTGCATATCCTTTTGAGATATCAATTATAATCAATTTTAATAAAACACAAGATTACATTATATAACTCTAACAGTAGGCTATTTAATATCTGTTGTTCTCTGGTTGTCAGTCAAAATGACAGTTCTTGCAACATAGGCCTATATATACCCAAACCAATTTATTATTGTTTCCTTTCTTTCTTAGTGTTTAAAATATTTATTTTGAAACAAATTAATTAATTTCTTAATTAAACAAACAGACTTACTGGGTGAGCAGGGTAGGCTATGACAGCTGTCATGTCATACCCTGCCATGCCAGCTGATGCAAAGAATAAAATTTACAGTATATGTACACAGAAGAAAGCCCTGTCTAGACTCTGCCCCGGTATGAGTTGTGTCGAGCTATTCATTAGCCTGTTTGTTTGATGAAAAAAGATTAAATGTAGTTGCAATAAATGTGTTAAGAATCCATACAACTGCAGCAGTGGAGGACTATTATTCTGCTGCATGATACTGCGGAAGAACTGATGAAGGCACGGTTTGATCTTCGGCTGACCAATCAGCAGAAAGGGGCATTTAATTCCTGCCCACATGTAGAAATCCAATATTCAAGCTGTTTATTCATTTTTCCACCCATGAACGAAAAATGAAAATTTAAGCTGAATTCTCGTTTTTCGTTTTTTGGAAAAAAACGAAAAAGGATCAGTTTTAAAATTTTTCTACTTTCAATATTAAATAAAAAACGAATGATCGAATGATACATGGATTCAGAGCCATCATCTGTCTCTCTTTTCCTGTCTGCCACAGGGAGACCAACCTGAAGGTGAAACAGGCTCTGACAATCACAGGAGACCTGGGCAATGACATCCAGAAACTAGCAGCATTCAAAGGTGAGGGACAGATGCACATAATGGACCTGCAAAGAATCTGCACTATAGCAGGTTGCCAGGGCATTCCTAAGTGGTTTCTAAGGTGTTCTGAGTGGTTGCTAGGGCATTACTAAGAGTGAATTGTACAAAAGCATCCCTGCTGTGTAGAACCCTTATTAAATACACTATATCAATATTGTATATCTCAGGTGAGGTGCGCTGTGAGCCTCCAAACAACCGGTTGGATAAGTTCACAGGAACTCTGACGGTGGGAGGAGAGACGTTTTCTCTGGATAATGAGAGGATTCTGCTCAGAGGATGTACCCTCAGAAACTCAGACTGGTGCTTCGGCCTGGTGGTGTTTGGAGGTGCGAAATCATAAACTAAAAATGGGTGTATGAAGTCTATATTTAAGTTTTATATATTTAAAAGCTCTGTCCAAATCCGGTTAGGTCCTGACACAAAGCTCATGCAGAACTCGGGCAAATCCATCTTCAAGAGAACCAGCATTGACCATCTCATGAATTTCTTGGTGATGTTTGTAAGTAGATGCGTGTAATAAATGTTCACAAAAATGTTTGAGCGACACAATTAATTTCACATCATACGCATTTGTTTGTTAGATTTTTGGTTTTCTGGCCTTCATGTGCACCATCTTGTCCATTGGGAATGGCATTTGGGAATACCAGGAAGGGAATTCCTTCATTAGCTTCCTACCCAGGGCTGATGGAGCGAATGCATCTCTCTCAGCATTTCTCACCTTCTGGTCCTACGTCATCATCCTCAACACTGTAGTTCCCATCTCTCTCTATGTCAGGTCAGAACTTATATTAACTTAAATGAAAGTTATATGGTTATAATTTACATTTATTTTCAATACCTGGAGTTAGTTCACCCCACAATGAAAATTCTGCCATTATTTACTCACCATCATATCATTCCAAACCTGTATGACTTTCTTTCTTCTGTTGAGCATAAAAGAGGATATTTTGAAGAATGCTGGTAACAGTTTAGGTTCCCATTGATTTCTACTAGAGGGACAAAAATGAAATGGAAAACGATGGGAACCAAAACTGTTTGGTTACCAACATTCTCCAAATTATACACATGTGAAGGAGTAAATGATGACAGAATTTTTGGGTGAACTATCCCTTTAAAAAAACATCTCAGCAGATGTTGTTTACTCCATTGTAATGACATACAGTGTGGCGAAAACATCTAAGATGTCGACATAAAAATCAGTTTTCTTTCTTTTTATCTTTAAAATATTTTTATTCATTTTTCTTTTTTTTGTAAAACAAAATAAGTTATGGCGCATAATGAAGAAGAGATATTTAAGGACAACCAAATTCTATTAAAATGCTTTTTCTGGTTAAATCTTTCAAATTATTATGCTGATATTATAATTTGTAATAAAAGAAAAGAAAAAAAATGCTAGTGAACTTTTTTGCCCTTTCAAGTGTTGAGATCCTTCGTCTGGGGAACAGCTATTTTATTGACTGGGACCGTAAAATGTACCACGTCAAGAGTGACACACCAGCCCAGGCCAGGACGACCACTCTCAATGAAGAGCTGGGTCAGATCAAATATATATTTTCTGATAAGACGGGAACTTTAACCCAGAACATCATGACCTTCAACAGGTGCTCCGTCAATGGAAAATCATATGGTAAGAGCTCAAAGAGTTGTCACATATTCAACAATTTCAACTAAAGGGTAGAACTGAACTGTCTTTATGTTCCTCAGGTGAGGTTGTGGATTTTGCTGGGCAGAGGGTTGAAGTTACTGAGGTTAGTGGTCGAAACATTGACAATATATAACTTAAAAGCTATAGGGAAGTCCAGGGTTGGTGTCCCAAAGAATATGTCACAGTCTCTAAGAGAAGTCAAAAACTGTATTATACAAATGCATATTTTCTCTAGAAGTGGTTTTGTATGTTGAACTTTAACAGTAGTAATGTTTGCTTTTTTTCCGTATTCAGTATATCTCACAAATATTCACTGAAGTGAAAAAAGTCTAGTCTCCCCTAGGAATTAAAAACATCTATTTTCCTTCCTCATTCTTATGTTCTTCCTCATTTATAGAAGACAGAGAAGGTCGATTTCTCCTGGAACTCTCTTGCCGACCCAAAGTTCTGTTTCCATGACCACAAGCTGGAGGAAGCGGTAAAGTCTGGCTCTCCAGAGGTCCAGGCCTTCTTCCGTCTGCTGGCACTCTGCCACACTGTCATGCCTGAGGAAAAAACAGAAGGTGAGTGCCATTATTATTTTACAATGGATTCTCAACATCTTTATATCCAGATTACATTGATTCAACCAAATCAGTCTGCAGTACAGATACCGGAATGAAGTTTTCAAAATATATTACACCACTGATCAAAAGTTTATTTATTTATTCATTCAATCAAAAATACAGCAATTATGTAAAATGTTATTGCAATTTAAAATAAATGTTTTTTCTATTTTAACATGGTTTAAAATGTAATATATTAGGTGATGCAAAGCTGAATTTTCAGCATCATTACTCCAGTCTTCAGTGTCACATGACCCTTCACAAATCATTTTAATATGCTGATTTGCTGCCTAAGAAACATTTCTACTTAATATGTTGAAAACAGTTAATGCCTAATATATACATATACATATACATACAGTGGGTACGGAAAGTATTCAGGTACCCACTGTACATACACAAACATATATATACAGGGTTTTAATTGGGACGGGGCCATCCGGGGCTAAGCCCCGGCACATAGACTCCAGGACTCGACATTAACGCCAGACAAGTAACGTGATTAAAACATCAGTAACTAAAAATAACTATGTAAACACCAAAACGCAAGTATTATTCTGATTTTATTACATTTAGAGTAAGTGGTGAATAGTGGATATAGCTACTGTATATAATGCATCTATTGACGGAATAAGGTTACGCTGCTGAGGCGAGGCTCACGCAGCCTCTCAGGAGAAATCAAAACACGCAACACTAAGAAACTCAGCATCCTAAGGTAAAAATTAAAAAAAGTGTTTATATTTAAAATACAGTTAGTTAGGCAACATCACACAACGTTTTCACCATTACGACTGTTTCATAGTTCTATAAACAGTTCAATAAGCAAACACAATAATATTATGTCACATACATTTTAGGCGGAAACACAGCGCATCTCACAGCAACCAGCCGATTCATTGTTGATTGATTCCGTGTTTTGAACGAATCGGTTGCTTCAAAGTTTCATTAGCCCATGCATAAACATCTGCCATTTGAACAAATCGTTTGAATGAATGACTCAATCACTCACTCATTAAACGCTCACTACTGGTGTTTTAATTTCGTTGAAAAGTATAATTTCCACCATCATTTCTTGCTTGTAAATTCAAAAATGTTTAAAATAATCTCATAATATTGTTTAATGCAGTTGTATTTTTCAGTGTAAATGATTAAATTTGATAATATATAGATAATCACATTATTATAATTGAATTTATAGATCAAATGTAAGAATTTGAAATGAAAATATTAATGAGATTAGTGGGAAAATGCCCTCTATAAAGGTTAAAAAAATGCCCTTGGATAAAATATAAAATGTATATGTCACAGCTGATAGAAAACTGATGAGAATATTGCTTTAGAATAAATCATATTTGCAAAATAAAATTATATATATATATATATATATATATATATATAGATAGATAGATAGATAGATAGATAGATAGATAGATAGATTGATTGAAGCATCTGAAATGAAAACCATACCCATCAATTATGGAATTTAATAATAATTTATAATCATTATAATAACACACAATATATTATTTCTTATCCAAAATACAACTATTAATTTTCAGAAATCAGCCATATTTCTTTCTTCAATATATTTTTGTTTCTCCACAGGAGAGCTATTTTACCAGGCTCAGTCTCCAGACGAGGGGGCTCTGGTCACTGCAGCAAGGAATTTCGGCTTCGTATTTCGTTCTCGTACCCCAGAGACCATCTCTCTGGTGGAGATGGGAGTTCCCACCACCTATGAGCTTCTAGCAGTGCTGGACTTCAACAATGTCCGCAAGAGGATGTCTGTTATTGGTGAGAGCATGATGTGTTACCCTTCAGAAATAAGCAGGGAAACATTCAGAAATACAACAATACAAAGTTAAGTAAATGTGTGTTTCTTCAGTTCGTAATCCAGAGGGCAAACTGACACTGTACTGTAAGGGAGCTGACACAATTATTTTCGAGAGGCTGCATCCATTGTCCTCCAAACTCATGGAGGTCACCACAGAACACCTTAATGTGAGTTACATTTGTGTTTCCATAACATTGTGTGAGTGTGCGAGTTACTCATGTCTAACACAATCCCAGGAATATGCTGGAGAGGGTCTGAGGACACTGGCTTTGGCTTATAAAGACTTAGATGAAGACAAGTTTGAGAAATGGAAAAAACGCCACCATGAGGCCAGCACCTCGCTGGAGGACCGCGAGGCAAAACTGGATGCAATTTATGAAGAGATCGAGAAAGATTTGCTGGTAACGTCACCATCACACAGAATGCTGAAGTTCTGCTAGAGTGTTTGCTTCTCTAGATGTTCCTCTTTCAATGTACAACCCTAATTCCAGAAAAGTTGGGACATTTTGTAAAATGCAGTGAAATCAAGAATCTGTGATTTGTTCATTCTCTTTAGCTTTTATTAAATTGACAAAAGTACAAAGAAAAGATTTCCAAAGTTTTCACTGACTGTATTTTGTAAATATAAACACATTTAGATTTTGGTGGCTGCAACACACTACAAAAAAGCTGGGGCAGAGGCAAAATAAAAGTGAACAGGTTATAGAATATCCAAATTATACTATTTTGAAACTTTTTCTGAAGTTCACAGTAAGCAGGTGAATTGTAATAGGTGAGGGTTTCATGTTCAGGTATAAAAGGAGCATGTCAGTCTTTGCGAGCAAAGCTGGATCATGGCATCACTTTGCGCCAAATTTCATGAGAGAAGTGTCAAACAAATCAAAAATCACATTTCTCATTTCTCAATGCAAAGTCAAAAAGAATTTAGGTCTTTCACCACATGTAATGATATGAAAAGATAATATGATCTTAGTCTGTGTAGGGCAAGGCAGGAAAACCGCAGTTGAATGTGCTTGACCTTTGAGCTCTTAGATGGCATTGCATCGTGCTGCGGTGTTAAATATAGCCACATGGGTTCAGAAGTACTTCAGAAAACTGCTGTCACTTAACACAGTATGCCGCTGCATCAAGAAATGCAATGTGAATCTCTGTTACTCTAGGATAAAGCTATACATCAATTCTGTGCAGTGATGACGCTGGGTGCTCTGGGCCCGAGCTCATCTCAGATAGTCAAAAAGACACATTTCTACTTGTTTCTGGGAAAAATGGACGTCGAGTTCTCAGTCCCAAAGACCAATGGGACCATCCATGAGAAGGTCGATGGAGAGTACGGACTGGTAATTAATGGCCACAGTCTGGTAAGAGAAATCTAACATTGTTTTATTAATCGAAAAGAGGACCCATTTCTCATCTTCTTCAATAATACACAGTTGATTAGTAGAAAATGGTTTAAATCCTTGTATCTCCCAATACTTTGTGCCCAGGCATTTGCTCTGCAGAAGGACATGCAGTTGGAGCTCTTGAGGACTGCATGTATGTGCCAAACGGTCATCTGTTGCAGGGTCACCCCTCTCCAGAAAGCTCAAGTGGTGGAACTTGTCAAGAAGCACAAGAAAGCTGTGACTTTAGCTATTGGAGATGGAGCCAATGACGTCAGCATGATCAAAAGTGAGTGTTTCACAAAAAGAGAGAGGCCATGATTAAGATGATATAATTAAGATGCACTTTTAAGAAACAATGAGTCAGTGTCAAACTGGGAACTTTACAATATAAACATTACATGTATTAACTTAAGACTAGTGTGCTAATAATGCTTACCAAACTTGTCTGTTTAAAAATATATCCAATCTTTCAACTGTTCATGACCTCTATAGCTGCACATATCGGCGTTGGCATTAGTGGGCAGGAGGGCATGCAGGCGGTTCTCTCCAGTGACTTCTCCTTCGCTCAGTTCCGTTACCTCCAGCGGCTCCTGTTGGTACATGGCCGCTGGTCCTATCTGCGCATGTGTAAGTTTCTGCGCTACTTTTTTTACAAGAACTTCACCTTCACCTTCGTCCATTTCTGGTACGGCTTCTTCTGCGGCTTCTCTGCACAGGTGAGATGGAATGTTTTTCAATCATATCACAAGAATTTGGTTTACTGTTTAGTGATGGACCAGGCCGGTTAATCAGATGATGTTTGGTCATTTTGAGAAAACTTTGCTGAAATGTACACTCAACATACACGTTATTTCCTTTTTTTTTATATATATATATATATTTTAATTGAATACTGAGTTTAATTAATTTCAATTCAGAAATTATGTGTACTATATTTGATATCATGAAATTATGTACAGTACAGTCTAAGTGAAACGCTGATATTTTACAATTTTCTTAATATCTTAAATTACATTATTACTATTTATTTTAAATATGCATATTAGAAATTTTATTTTATATTTATTTTTTTAATTAATTTGTTTTTAAAATAATTATAAATTAGATATTAAATGGTACATATTTATAAAATTATGCATACACTAAAAATATTTTTGAAGTTGTAAATAAAATAATTATTACATTATTATATAATAAGTATGTTTTACAAGAATTTACTACATTGTAGTTTTTCTACTGCAAAATTGTGTTTAATTCAATGTCACTTTCAGATTCTTTGTAATTATTTGTACAAATTTACTAGCAATTGTGAAAATTGTTTTTTTACACCATTTTTTTGTGTAATATTTGTATTTTTTATATATTGTATATTTTTTCAAGAATTAATTCCGATTTAAATTAAGTTTTTCAATTAAAAGTGTATGATCAGCAAAACAATTTGAGTGAAAATGTGAACTATAAAATTTTCATGAACTTTCAGAATGTTTTAGCATACAAATTACATTGCTAAATTTTTGTGTTTTCTGCTCTCTTCGTAGACTGTGTATGATGAGTGGTTCATTACGCTCTACAACCTGGTATATACGGCTTTACCTGTTATTGGCCTCAGTCTCTTTGATCAAGTATGTCATATATCAATTACCACACCCCTGGATTAGCATGCAACACTCAGCATCATTGAACTAAGTTCATTCATGAAAATATGTGCATGTGCAGGATGTAAATGACCGCTGGAGTTTCCAGTACCCCCAGCTGTATGCTCCGGGTCAGCTGAACCAGTATTTCAGTAAGATGGCCTTCGCGAGGATCCTGATGCACAGCTGCTACAGCTCACTCATCCTCTTCTTCGTCCCTTGGGCAGCCATGTGTGACACCGTCAGAGATGACGGCAAAGACATCGCAGATTATCAATCCTTTGCCCTGCTAGCGCAGACCTGCCTGCTCATTGCCGTCAGTGTGCAGGTAAACTCTCATTCAACAGTACACACACACACACACACACACACACACACACACAAACAAAATGCACAACAGTCATTGAGAATTACCATATTTACATCAAATCAAAAAATGTGTAATCTCTATACTTTAGATTTTAGCAATGCATTTGTTCAGTCAATTCATATTGGACACATACTGAATAGTGACCCCAAAATTATTGAACATTTAAATTTTTTATATTGTGGCTTAAGAATCCATTTTTGAGATCTCTGTACTGTATACTGTAACGTTCAAAAGTTTGGGGTCTATAAGGTTGTTTAATGTTTTTGAAAGAAATCTCTATTGTTCACCAAGGCTGCATTTATTTGATGAAAAATAGTAAACAATAACCTGTAAAAGTGTGAAATGTTATTACAACTTAAATGAGCTGTTTTCTATTTGAATATACTTTAAAATGTAATTTATTCCTGTGATGCAAAGCTGAATTTTCAGCACCATTACTCCAGTCCCCAGTGTCACATGATCCTTCAGAAATTAGTCTAATATATCTAAGAAACATTTTTCTTATAATTAATATCAATGTTGAAATCAGTTGTGCTTGTTTATATTTTTGTGAAACCCAACCGTGATACATTTGTCCAAGATTTTGGATGAAGTGAAAGTTCAAAGAACAGCGTTTATTTTAAATACATATCTTTTGTAACATTATAATTGTCACTTTTAATCAATTTAATGTGTCCTTGCTGAATAACAGAATAAAAAAAATTGACCCCAAAATTTTGAATGGTAGATTACATGTCCTCATGCATACAATACAAATGTTTCTGTGTGTTTAAGCTGGGTTTGGACACATACTATTGGACAGCAGTGAATCAGTTCTTCCTGTGGGGCAGTCTGTCGGTGTATTTTGCCGTCACCTTCACCATGTACAGCAACGGCATGTACTTGATCTTCACATCCTCTTTTCCTTTCATCGGTGAGTGTCCGTCCATCACAACCACATCCACTCATCCTGCTGTTTGTGTGTTTTAAGCAGCTTCAAATGACTCAATCTTTCTCAGGCACTGCAAGAAACTCCCTGAACCAGCCGAACATGTGGCTGACCATCTTCCTGACCACCATATTGTGCATATTGCCTGTGGTGGCAAAACGGTTCCTCTTCATACAACTCAAGCCAGCTATCAATGACAAGGTGGTTTCAAGTTTTGGTGTCACCTCAATTGATTCAAAATGCAATATATCAGTGTTGTAGTATTTGAGACAGAGTCTGAGACCATATTTTCGTGGATCTTGATCTTGTCCTTGATTCATGCTTGACTCCGACACGACGCTTGACTTGGACTTGTATGAGCTGGTCTCCACTACAACGCTGCAACATATGAACCCAAGAGAAGAATATTGTATGATGGAGTTTTTCTGGCATCACAGGCATCTTGTACTACATGTTTACTATTTATAGTAGTTCTGCTCCAAAACTGCGTTCAAACTCTCTCTCAGGCAATGTGCCAGTCCTCGACAGGATGACAATGTGAGATCTTCCTCCTTTAATGAGTCGAACGCATGTGTCGAATGAGTCAGAGCTGTGGGATGCAGTGGCACGGCTGCAGCACAGCATCATGCTGAGACATAATGTCAAGGTTATTTCTGGAATCCACAATCAGTGGTGTCACAATCTCATGAGCAGGAGTCATTCATAGACAAAATGACTACAATTTTGAGCCTTATGCTTGTTCCTTCTTCCTGTTTTTTCAATATTAATGATATTCTTTCCTTTCAGTATACTGCATATTTTCTTTTTGTTCTTCTGCTCTACAGGTGCGTCATAAGGTCAGACAGGCCAAAGCTGTGCCTTTACCACCTCCTCGCAAATTCCCTCGACGACGAATCAGTACAAGACGATCTGGTTATGCCTTCTCTCATGCTCGTGGCTATGGAGACCTTGTCACCTCTGGACGCTTCCTGCGAATTCCAGTTAAGACCAGACCGGCTCTTTTCCCCCACACTGACACGCCAGTGGCTGACAGCACACCTCGGACATATCGAACCATCTTCGAGGAGGCTCAGAGTCCCTAAAGGTCCTTATTTTGTTTATTCACTTGTGATGACTTACCGTCAAGCTTGATTTCACCTTTCGGCAATGGTATTAAATAATAAAGGAGAGATATTCTTAGAGGGGCTTCAAATATATCACATAGGAGTAAGTGAGATTGTGAAGTGAAGCCGTGAAGCTTTGAATCAGTAAGAAGCTGGTTTTAGCTGTGATTAGTGGCTGAATATCATGTTATATGTATATGTTTCTTAATGTTATAATAACAACACCTATGTACACAGAAACACTTGACAATCAATCACCCATATGGTTCTCATGTATTAAGACCAGGGGACATAATCTATCCACATAAAAAGAGGCCTAGAGATTATTCAAGAAGAGCTTCAAACAAGCAGATTTCATGTGCTTTTAATTGTTTATGACAGTTTCATAGATGTTTTTTTTTTATCAATGAATGTTTGAAATGGTAACCAAACTCCTTTGATATGACATCCTACTTTATCATGTTTTGTACAAAGATGCAAATGTGCCATAAATACAATAAACATAAAAACTACAAAAATCTTAATGCATTTTTATTGTATTTGTCTAATTTCTATATGTATCATCAATCAGATTAAATCTATTTTATTAGTATTTGTGGTAATACATGTTCAGCACTCAGCTCAATGCATTTGTGGAACAAACCATTTTAATCAAATAATTCAAATTCATTAATCAATTTTTTTTAGTTAACTATAATAAGTGTCTTTAACTACTATGTAATAACATTTAAATGAATCATTTGATATAATGTACTTATTGTGTACATTGTACATTTTTACAGTACATTGTACTTATATAAAAAACGGCATGTAATTACATCTTCATTTCTGTAGTTATATCTATAATTATACTATAATATAATATAACTATAATTCTACCCCTACCCTTAAACCTAACCATATCACAAAACCTGTCCCTAACCGTACACATATTCCACCTCAAAGTCAGCTATACAACTTGAACACGACAAGTACATTGTACTAAACAATTATTATTATTTATTTTTTTTGTGACATACGGTACATAGCAGTGAAAGACACCTAATATAAAGTGGAAGCAAATAAATAAGCATAAAGTAATCTTATGAGGAAAACATTTACAAGAACAACATAGTGTCTCTTTTGGAAACGGCATCTGTAAGAACACTTTGTACGCCTGTCCTTAATAATAATGTTTCATAGTTTTGAGCTTTCTTCCAGTATGCTTTTAAGACTTTGAGCCCAGTTCTCCAATTATCATTATGTTGCCTTCATGTCCATATCGAAACAAAATGACTACAAGGTTGATGGAGTGATGGAGTGCTCCAGTTTGTCATTGTTTTCTGCTTGACTGCACTGGATGACCTTGATGAAAATGTACAGGATGTTTGAGTGACAGGCCACTTGTCCTAATGAAGCTCTGAATGATCCATACTCTTCGATTTTACAAAAGCATTACATGCAAATCATTACATGCAGACAACTATATTTACTGTAGAGTTAGTTATTATACTTCCCAGTAAACAAGGGTTAAAGTACTGTTTATAGTACAATTTTATTTAATCATGTGACATAAATTTTCACATATGCATCATTCAGTATAAGCTATCCTACAGTTGTTCTTAGTTGATTAGAAACGATGGCATACAAATATTTTGAGTCATCTTCTAGTTCTACTAACTATTTCTACTATTTAGGTCAGTAGATTACCAGTAAAGCCAGTGAGCTTTTTGATATATAATCTGATGAGATTGTTGTTGTTTACCGTGTGAATGGTGGATACAAATTATGAGCTGTTCCCAAATGCATTGTTGAATTGAGAGAAAGAGGCAGTCAGGCTAAAGGATTTAGCCACCTTTCCCAGCAGTGCCTACAGCAGATGTTAGTGTTATTATCCATATCCGTGCGTCATCAAAGGCAAGAGTCTCTCAAATTGTTATTAGAGTGACATCTGGGGGATGATGACAACCAAAAACAGTTAATTATTGTGGTAGACAAACTTGCCTCTTTCCCCTCTTTTTTTTTTTAAGGGTATATAACAAAGTATTGAGATGAAATTTTGTTATTGACCAAATACTTATTTTCCACCATAATTTGCAAATAAATTCTTTAAAAATCCTACAATGTGATTTTCTGGATTTTTTTTTTTTTCATTTTGTCTCTCATAGTTGAGGTATACCTATGATGAAAATTACAGGCCTCTCTCATCATTTTAAGTGGGAGAACTTGCACAATTGGTGGCTGATTAAATACTTTTTTTCCCCACTGTATAATGCTGAACAGTTCCTTCATGTAATTGGTTTGGGTGAACCAATCATTTAATCAGAAAATTTGATCCAGTTCACAAAACCAGTCTAAATGATTTGTGATTCATAAATGATAATTCCATTTGTGGCAGTTAACAGATCAATGGAAATGAACATTTTTAGTAAATAATTGGCTCCTTAAAGTTCTTTAGAATATTTGGATTATAGTGCCTTTGGAATATAATGAGTCATAAGGACTACTTTTATCATTCTTTTGTGTCCCTTTTGAGGCTTGTAAACTCCAGTTCCCATTGTAAATTGCATGGAAAAGAGCAACCAGCAAAGTCTTCAAAACGTCTTTGAGTTCCACGGAATGAAAAGTCATAGGGGTTTGGACCAACATGAAGGTGAACTATTCCTGTAAACCTTTCTAAAAATAGGCTTTCTACCATCATCTTTTCTATGCCAGAGATCTGCTTAATTTTGAAACATTAGCTTCTCATTGTCTCAATTTTCTGTTCCAAGTCTTCTTTTTAGTACAAGTCAGTCTTCATTCCCACCCCTTTGTTGAAATCAGAGGCAAATCTGCCATCCCCTCAAATATGATCCCTCAACAACAAACCACTGAGCATGCTCAGTGGGGTCTGTGATGCTGTTGCTATAGGACTGTGGGGCTTAGAACCACTGTACTAGGGGAGGAGGGAATGTGTGAGGAACAGATGAGCTGTGAGGAGTGCAGAGCAGAAAGAAGTGTGACTAAAGAGGAACTACAAGAGGGAAGTTGCCTGTTTCCTATCTTTTCATTTTTATTTTCCTGTGTTTAGCCTCTGCTGAGTGGATGTAGAGCATTAGGTTGTGATCATGCGGTGTGTTTGCTCCAGTTACTGTGCAGACAGAATGAGAGTGACTATGTGCTGGCTCTCGGATTGATGGAGGTTTACGGCTGGGTGAGTTGTTGCAGTTGCCCACGTTAACAGCCTGACCACAGAATCCTAATTTACTTTTTACTAAACATAGAATTTTAGGGCTGGAATTTGGGGGGGGGAAAGCATTGAAAGAATTTACTTTATTAAAATTACAAACTGTTTGTTCAACTTTTAGCTGTTGTTTGGGAAAAAAGGGTATCTTCAGAAGTTAGCAAAATATGACACTTTTTTATTAACTTTATTTTTGGGACATTCTGACATGTCCTCATTTGGAAAAATGACTCATACATAAAAGTTAAATAATGCTGTTTTTAAATCGCAAAAGGGTTAGTCAGTAATGATTTATAATTACAAAACGAGAAGTCTATGCTATATCCTCATGTAAATAGATTAGGTTTATGTGGTAGTTAATATATTTAGCTCAGTATAAAAACAACTGAATTCAATAGAAACTCCACACAGAGATACAACAGCAAACATGCTTTTGTTGTTGCTTTTTTGTCTAAAATGTTATATTTTTAGGTTTGGGTTAATCTATTGCCATATCTGGTTTATTCTGTATCTGGTTAATATTGTAATTGTGATTGTTTGATTTATTGGTTTGTACTGAAAGGTGAATTTAAGGTTGAAAAAGTATTGAGTCATGATTTATATGAAAGCATTATTATAGATAATCCCCTGAATGCCTATTTTGTCCTTTAGATTCTGGCTTGAAAGCAGCAAAAATGTGGACATATGAGGTTACAAGAGATTCTGCTGAGTTTTGCATTCACATGTTTATGCCACTTAATCAGCCTGCCATGCAAGAACTGATGCTTTGAAGTGCTGGTGCTTAGAAAATGGATGTCTCCCCAAAGTCAGGAGAAACTCTGATCGTGTGCCACATCCATGGCCAGTCTGTTGGGTGGCACCTATATAACTCTGTACAGACATCCAAACAGCCACGCACTTTGAATTTAACCCACAGTATATCCCTGCCTGAGAGGGGAGATCTGCCGAGGGAAACACTTTACTATGGCAGTCTAAGCCACACAAGCAAGTTAAGTTCAACAGAAACAGAGGACAAAAAGAGGACTGAAAATTCTAGAGGATATGAATCATCCCCAACGCTTCGTGTTCTATCAGAGAACTCTCCATTGACCAGTCCTCAACTGAAAAAAGAGCCATCGCTTTGCAGCGGTACTCCCAAATGGCAAAACCTTTTCATCCCTGAATCAGAAGTGAATGAGGATGAAGAGGATGAGAACTCGGATGGAGACAACTTGCACAAGTACCATGAGGGGTCATCCCTTCAACTACAAGGAAATGTTACTCAAAGTAATATGAATCCTTTTAGCCAAGTTAAAGAAAACAAAGAACAAGAGAGGGAGTTTGATACAGGTTGCGGGGATTGCAGGGATAGCAGAGTAACCCCTGTATTAATGGACTGTGATGAACAGGATTGGGGTGATGAGGAAGACTTCAGTAACCATACTCTCGAGGAACCTGATAATAGCTGGGCTCCAACGGAAAACCTTATCGAATCCATTACTCAAAACCAAACAGACTATATCACTGACTCTTCCTGTAACAGCTCAGATGGAGTACTAGTTAACTTCAGTGCCATCTACCACAAAACCAACAACGAAGTTCCTGCAACTCCACTAAATCTAGATAGTCCTGGATCTGGTATAGTGTTGCAGGACAGCTCAAACCCTTTGCCCAGCTGGTCATCTCACAGCATTGATCCAAACTGCAACATCTACCCATTCAACTCTGATGGCTTCCCATCAATGGAAATTTCTGACCTCACTATGTGTCTGAAGAGTCAGGCACGGTTAGCAGGTTCCACTCAGCATTACTATAAACTGGTGACGTGTGACCTATCATCCCAATCTTCACCTAGCCCACCTTGGTCCTCTTTGACTAGTTTCTCTGAGACTCAAAGCCAGAGAAGCTGTTCTCCATCTTCCGAATATTTTCTTTTTGGACATTCAGAGGAAGAGGAAAGGGAGAAGCCAAAGGTTTTCCAAACTGAACACAAGGTATTTATACCACTACCATACCATACCTATACTAATGCCAAGATTCAGGGATTAATGTGTAACATATGCTGTCTGTGAATACCCAAATACATTGGCATTTATTTATCTAAATCTACAATTTTTGAAGATATCCCAATATTTTCCATCTTCTTCCAGGGTGATGGGAACATTGAAGTGAAGAATACTAGACGAGCCGATAAGGACCAATCTAAGGGAACAAAAGAGAGAATGGCACACATAAAAACCCATCAATCTGTTTCACGAGTACATGATAGCTGCAATTACATTAAGACCCCTCAGTCTCAGAGCTGGATTGGCAGCCAGAAAAACTCTACCTTATCGAATCTGGGAGCCCTACAAAACAGCTGTCCCAGCCATTTAGACACAAATTTATCTTCACCTCTCTCTAGGCAACACGCCACCTCTTTTGCGGAAATTGCCCGATGTAAGAAGGGAAATGGAGGACCATCCATGAAAAACAGCACAGAGGATCCATCAGGCTCACCCTTCATCCAAAACCTCTCTTCCATCCAGAAACAGGATGATTCAGAGATGGCAGCAAAGTTCCTGAGTGCTGACAATAGTAGTCAATCCAATCCAGAAGGTAAGAAACTAAAAAAAAAACACATATTTTGCATTCAGTTCTTGGTTTTCAAGACAGTTTTTCACAACTTTTTCTTGTGTCTACAGGTACATGTGCTTCATTCCCAGATGTTGTGCGATACACAAAAGCACAAAGGCCCACCTCTCTCCCCATTCAGCCCTTTGTGCTTCAGGCACCCTCAGGAAAACAACAGTACAAAGCACTTGGTTCCCTTCTTAATCAGTACATTAGCTACAAGTACAGCAGTCCTGGGCCATCCAAAGCTACTTGCAAAAGCAAGGCATATCCACATCATAAGCAACCCTCACCTCTCAGGAGTTCCTCTGACATCCACCTGGAGGCAGCGATCAGTTCAGACACTTGTTCCACCTGCACATCAAGTCCTATTTTGCCCCTTAACCACGTCCAGTGTACTCAGCACTGCACACTATTGGGGCTCATTCACCAGGACAGAAATCCACACATGAGTCCAAATATTAGACCAAGAAGCCCTCAAAGCCCAGAGCAAACAGATGGGAGTCCAAATGCCTGCTTAAGACAAACACAGTTAAGCCAAAAACATTCTTGGTATGGAAAACAAGATTCTCAGAACTGTCCACTAGGGCAGGTTCCCATTGTTCAGCCTCAAACTCCACCAGTAATCAAAGAGGAGACTACAGGTCCTTTGGATGCATCCTTCCCTTTACATCAAAACTCCTCCCCTGCCATTACCTCAGTCACCTCCTTGACCTCTATCACCTCACTCATCTCTCTACCAGGCTCTGGACATAAAGCCCTTTGGCCTTTTGAAGCTTCATCAAAGGTCTGCACCAATGAAGAACTTAACACCAATGCTCAACACATCTTTAGGCCAAGGAGGTCACCTTGTAAGTGTCAATGAATTGTGTTATGGGTTCCATTTATTTAGTTTACTGATGTACATGTTCTGATCTTATTCTCATATATGTGTGAAAAATCTTTGTGCAAACGTTTTAACACAGGAATTCATAGGTTTGCAGCTACAATTTATATATATAAAAAAAAAAAATAATCTGATATCTGAAACCAAGATGGTAAGAAACAATTATGTATTTATGTCAATTGTATGCATGCTTCCTCAACTCTGCAGGTGTTATGAGGGAACGTCAACATGGTGACTCATTCTTCATGACTGACAGACCCCCTGAAGAGTTCTGCCTCTCCCCAGAAGCCCCTTCAGATCTTCTTTCAATTGATCTTCTGCACAAGAGAAGTGAGATGATGAATAATCAGATTCTGCATCGAAAAAACAACCACATTTTTACGCCACTATTATCAATTGCTAATATGTTCTGTTTTTGTATAGCAATATGCCTATGATTTGTTTGAAGATCTATGTGAATATGAACATTTCTACAGTAGCTTTTACCACTTAGAAATTCCAAATGCAGAAAATACTTTAGAAAAGTGAAATACAATACTTTCTCAGTATGCCATTGAAGGCAAAATCCCTTCTGTTACAGAAAGATACAGAGTGGATCTCTGCAGCACTGCCATGGATTGGCTAACACACTCAGTGTTAGTGTGTGTGTGTGTGTTTCTATGTGAACACACATGCACTACTACATGTTCCTTTTATAGTAGGTTTCATGTATCTTTATATAAAGTTATTCTTGTTCTTTAGGGGTCTTTTGATATCAAGATTGACAGAAATTATTAAAAGTACAGCATTTTAAAATAATTTGCATTGTGTAAATATTTATGCATGTCCTAAATTCCCTTACAAATTGTCAGGTTGAATGTTGAGGGATCAGAAACACTGTATAAAATATGTTTTTATGAATTTAAATCTCTACCTCACTCATATCTCTCCCATTTCTTTCTGTTTTTCCGCAGGTATGTTGAAAGCTGTGAGTTTGCCAGTGGATCTCATAACGGCTCATTTCAACTCAAGACGAGACCCAGAAGAAAAGGTAGAACAAGGAGTCAAAGAAATTCAAAAATGTCATAAAAGTAACATGGATAGTAGATAGATGTATGATTGACTAACAGAAACGTCAAATATTACCGATGGTTATAAACGGGGTTTGAAATGAACACCCGCCAACCTGCCAAATGTGGGTAAAAATCAGCTGTGGCGGGTAATGCTGTCAAATCACTAGCCAATTGGGCAGGTTACTGTACTTCGTAAACTATGTTCACTCGTTAATTTCTTGGGGAAGTTCATATAAACCAAATCTGCACTGAACTTGTGAGTCATCATGATATATTAAATACAGCGTAATTACACAGAATCTATGCATATCTAGCTTATTTCAACGTACCCATCCTAATTAGACTGTCAGACAAAATTGTTTTGTATGTAGTGTAATGTACAGACATAGAGTCCTTTTAGAAGAATAAGATGTCTCAATCAGATGTCTTAATTTGTTTTGTAATTTTGTTTTCAGGTCAGACTGGGAGATCATTTACTGTGCACCACTATCAGCTACCTTGTCCTTAAAAAGCTCTGCCCTGCAATACAGAACATCCTTCAAGACGGATTGAAAGCCTATCAATTGGACTTGATTATTGGACAACGACGCAACAAACTATGGAACGTCATAGAGGCCACAGCACGACCAGGTCTGTGTGAGCCAATCAGATGAAAAGCAAATGAAACATTCATTATCAGACTGCTTTCAAAAGCTAATTAGAAACATTTTTTTTATGATTGCCAATATTCACAATCTTCACAGGCTCGTCTACCCGACTGTCTGACAGCTTGGTGTCTGTAGTAAAAAAATGTTCCCAGTTACCAAGTCGCATGCGGCTCAGTGTCTTTATCATAGATCTGCTAAAGTAGGTCAAATGCTGAAAACATTTGCACAAATTTATGCCACAGTACAGTTAGCTAATGAAAATATTGCTTTTTAGCTTGCATGCTTTGGAATTCTGGATCCGTCATTTATACACATGCGTTGGTGAGTATTATGATGTTTAGAGACAATTGTAAAGGAATGCATTGTCCGTTGCTCCAATACTTAATTCCTTAACATTTTATATGCAACTCTTTTCAAGATGTTGTGACAGAACACTATCACCAATGGGGTTTCTTGGCTCTGGCCCAGGGGCCAACTTATAGACCACTGTTCCAAGAGCTGCTGCTTTTGCTGCAGCCACTCTCTCTGCTGCCATTTGACCTCTATCTTCCATCTGAACCTCACCTTCAAAGTAATGAAAAGCAAACGAACAGAGCACCCCTGCCTCAATGGCTTCTTGGCCAGTCAGCTCAGATCCTGGAGATGAGCTCGATCCAGAAGAACAGCAGGAGTCCAACAGGTCACAGTGATGCCTTCAATAAAAGGGTAACTGACGGATTTTGGCTAAATCAGACACCCATCTCACAGTGTGAAACACAGAAGAAAGAGGATGAAGCAACCAGAATGGAAAACAGTGAGATGTCACAATCTTCATCAAGTCCTCTAGAGGACAAACACTTTAGTGAGCTGCGTTTTGCCAGGCTCTTCGGCTCTAGAGTTGGAACACCAATTGGCCCACAGAAGGCACAAAAAAACATGAGTGGACCTCTGAGAAGTAGGTTAGTAACCATGATTCTTCAAAACTTCTGATAAATTCACTTTGTTAGCTTTGGTTGTCTTTATGTCAGAACATTTGTCTTCCTCCAGGCAGCCCTCAGAATGGCTGAAGCTTGGTGCATCCAAAGTGGATCTGCTTGCGCAGTCAGTATGGACAGGGAAATTGCCAGAGGCTCATCTGAATGGTAACCATGATGGAGATACACCAAACAAAGATGAAATATTAACTCTAAAGAGCCAGCAAAGAGTCTGATTTTAGCTAGACAGAGTAAAGCACAATTAATCCAAAATAAACTTTACATAGCCAACCGACTCATACTGTACAATCCAATACAAGTGCACCATATCTGTTCCCGGATGGAATGCTGCCTTAGTGATTTACCAATCAGGATAAGTTGTATTATAACTTGGTATTTAAAAGGTAACAAAATATTCACTAGCTTTAAGACATGATGATGAAACAATTTTTTTTAGTTTAAATTTATAACACAGTATAATGCAGAGTATAACATGAATGGATATTGTCTGCCAGCAATCAAGCACAAAACTGGAACCGAGGTCCCAAGACGTCTTTTCCGACCAAACTCTGCACTTTATCTCTGTCTCAGGTCATTAGCTGTCATGTAAATCTAGTCATATAATTTCTGCTGTTGTTGAACTAGTTGGCATTATAAACAAAATACTTTTCCTCATGGTCTGTTTGACATTGTTTCTATAACTTAGCCATGTCCATGCATGATAAAGAAGCATTAATGTCTATGCATGACAAACTAATAGTTTTCTTTTTCAGTATTCTGTGAATTACAACTGCTGGTTTTATTGCATTTTTGCATGATGAAATCAATTAGATAGCTACTTTCTTTAATAAAGATGCATGCTAAGTATCTATATATTACTGTTTCAACAGCAGGACTAGTTCAGTAGTGATATTTGTTGATGACTACATTTGCCCAAGCATGACCCCTGATGTTTTTGACACAAAGACGGACAAGAGCTCATTGAAGATGATGGTTTGATAATGAGTGAGTTTTAACGGCAGTGGTTTTTCTATTTCCTGATATTAAAGTTGTGCCTAATTGGAAACTTATGATGATGAAGATTTGTTGAGTCCTTAATGTTTGTATTGTGTGCTTTTGTGTATTTGTGTGCAAGAAGGTTATAAAAAGCATGTCTTTTGAAAAAATAGATTTCTTTTAGTTGACTTGTCAGTGATCACACCAATTCCTTTCAAAATTCCACTTTTAAAGTTATTATGGTACATTCACTTAAATATGACAACACTAACTCAACAGCTACATGTTGCTTGTTAGATGACCAAAATTACTTTAATTGTTCTTAGATGGGTTATGTGTGATAACTGATTTCACTTGCACTTTTGGGTCTTCAGTCCAGTCTGTTTTCCCCTGTGTTCTTCTTCTGTGTACCAATGTGACCCAAAGCATCATTGGTGAGCTTCCCAAATGTATGGCCATATTGAAATCTGTACCCTGTTGACATAATTACCTCGCTTAATTACTATAAATAATAACAAGCTTTCTACAAAAGAACATAATTACCATCTACACATACCTGGTATGTGCCCCATGTAGGAGGGTAGGAGCCCTGTTTTGGAGGGGTATATTGTGGGTATCAGAGGCAAGCTGGCAGACTCCTCCCTTTGCAAGTTGAATGAGATCCGACCTGCCTTAATTTCTTTGTCAAACTGGATCAGTGCCTTGTTGGTGATGATGGGATATCCAGCACCAAAGAGGAACCGGGCTTTGGGGACGTAGCCAGTAAAACCTGTCAAAATGACAATTATTACAAATTGGTACAAAATTGAGAGCTCTGAGCACCTTCATCACATTTACAGTACATTTAAAACACCATCATTTGCTTCTTAGTAAGCCCAACATTGGCTAACCTGAGATGAAATACTTATGTGGGCTGCTTTCCTCCATGAGGTACGGGGAGCCTTGTGGCTTCCAGGGGTCCGGGGCCTTGTAAGGGGCAGGATCTTTAGATATGGCTGTAAGAGGGCTGTTCAATCTTTTAGGCTACAACAAAGGACAACCATCAGATTCAGCTTTTATTAACTATAACTAGATATTGTAAATATCTTCTGAACAACAAATTGAAAAAGGTAGCTGATGAATATAGCTAAAAAAAACAGCTTCTATCATCTGTGAATCAGGGGACCTTCACAGCTTGTTGTAACACAATGGGGTGATAATTGGCTGAAATCATGTGGTGTCCTGATTGGAGAGCTTGTTTAGTAACAGTACTTCTTTTCATTTACAGGGCATGTGACACTTGACCTGCTTTGATACTGGATATTTAGCATGTATAATTAAACAGGGTGACCCTACACAGGAGAGCTGTGAAAGAGAAGCAATCCGACTCTGACAGCTTACTTTGAAGTCTGGGACGCTGTTGTTGAAAGAAAAAGACAGGTCAGCAGAAGCCACACGCAGTCTCTTTTCTTGTTCCTGGTTGAACTCTGATAGTGCATCTCGACAGGTTTCTGCATATGTTTTGCAGAAGTAGTTTTGACGCAATGGAACAAAACCTTGGAGCACAAGAGAGAGATATAGTGCATGTTAACAGTTTTGCAAACTAGATGCCAAGTATTGCAACCCCCCAAACTGTTACCTGTGTATCCCGGAATCATTTTCTCCAGGCTCCTGCTGCCTCCATGTCGGCTTCTCCAGATTTCATTGCGGGGTCCTGTGTCCTCCTCTGTGGATGGGAGACGCCCGGTATGGAGCACAAGCCTCTGTGAGTGAGACACCTCCGGGGAAGATAGGAGCTTTGCTGTTAACTGACCATAAGTCTGGCCCACATGATACTTCAGCTGAGGACAGTAGCCTGCATACCTAAACAAAACCATCAGCAGATGTTGGCAATAATGATTATATTATAATACTTTTAAGTCCATATAATTCAAGTGTACGGGACACGTAATGGTGATGCTTCATAAACTACACAAAGGTAATCCACATGACCCCAGCTGATGAACCAATGCCTTCTGAAGCAAAGAAAAATACTAATATTTAAAAAATTTTTAACTATAAACCATCACTTCTGACCAACTGTTCAACGCTTCGTTAGCATGTTGTGAAGTCTGATGTAAATTAATGCGCTGTGAAACTCACAAGAAGTGACGGTCCTCTGTTATTCCACGTCACTTCTCGAGTCACGCATTGCTTCACAATTAGCTGATGTAGCCCTTCATGAAGCGTCAGCTTTGCAGGTCCCATACACTTGCATTGTATGGATTCACAGAGATGGAATATTTTTCAAAAAATCTTTGTTTGTGTTCATCTGAAAAAAGAAAGTCATGTACATCTGGGACAGCTTGAGGGCGAATAGATGAGAGCATTTTCATTTTGTTTTGAGTGTCCTTTTAAACATGCTTTTATAGCCTATATTATGTTATATATTATATTATTAAACCAATACATTAAAAGTGCATTTGGTAAAAAGGCAAAATGAATGCTGAAGATTGAAATACCTTGGGGGTTTAAAGTTAAAGGGGTCCTATTATGCTTTTTTACAAAGTCTTGATTTTGTTTTGGGGGTGTACTAGAACAGGCTCTCATACTAGGTTGTTCGAAAAACACATTATTTTTTCACATATTTTACATTATTACAACACCTCTTTCCCCAGTCTGGCATGAACGGCTCCTGTATCAAATGAAAGCCCGCCTTCTGAAATACGAAATGTGTTGTGATTGGCAGCACTTGGCACCTGGTCTGGAAATGTCACGCCCCTTACCATAGCCGCCTGCGAGCTTCAGTGTAAATATTGCGTCAAAATCAAATCAATTTGATCGCGATTGATTGAAACCACTCTAAGTTCATCTGCCTTGGGAAAGCTAGCTGTCTAATGGCGCTTTTCCACTGCGTGGTACGACTCGGCACGGCTCAGTACGGCACGGCATGGTTCGGCTCGACACGGTTTGCATTTCCACTGCAGTTCAGTACCGCTTTAGAGTGGGCGGGATTATTCACATGCCATTATAGTTGCGCCGCCTCTGCTACCACGACTTCTAAAAAAAATATTTTTCATTCCGCGTCGCCCCATCAAGCTCTCGCTGGATCCACTCCTCCGCTATCAACGAGAGGAACGTCTGTTCTTCCACAACAGACAACAAAACTTTTTGGTTGTTAAAAAAATGTGCGCTCGTTCAAAACAGTTGCGTTCGATCCTTCGCTGGCTGTGCTGAGACATCTGGCAGTAGACTAGAATGACTGCTGGCAACAGACACGCGTTGTTTGTTTTGAGTCTCCTGTCACGTTACATATAGAAAGGATTTTGTAAGATTTATTTCATAAACCCAGACCTATAAACTATATTTAAACTATCATTCAAAATAATAATTTAAAAAAAGTACTTTTTCAAACTCTTTAACATACACAGCTAATTTCTGGAACAAAACAAGAAACAGATGAATTAATAATAATACAGGGTAATAACTGAGAACTCACCCTGGGATGTACTGCGGGTCAGGTGTCACCAGCACTTTACTGAATTTGGGTGGAAACCGCTCCATATTGTCAAACCCGCAGCAGTTTTGAATGTTGTTTAACGGTTGCTACGGTGAGGAGAGGAGCGCGTGCCATCATTCTGTCAGCGAGCGCGCGTAATGCCGTGACATCCTCAAGAGGGACGTGTGCGGCCACCTAAATTAAATAAAACAATTCATTCGTAAACCAAGAGAAAATACATGTAATTTTATTAAACCGTTTAAAGACAAGCTCTCTCGGCGGTTGTTCTATGAGCCAGTATTGGTCGGTGACGGGTTTAAATCTGCATGGGTTCGCTGCATCTGCCTAGTAACGTTACTGTTTGACCTGCTGGTAAAGATAATGTTGAGTTACATGACAAGTCAGTTAGCTGTGATGCTGCAGCCTCTTGTGGGTAGTAGGAGAAATGCACCCAGAATACGTTATAGCCTCGAAAGGAAATATAGGCTGGCTATAACAATGCAGCAGGTTAATTACTATCCGTACATAACAATTTAAATGACACAATAGGACAAAACCTAGCATATTCACTGACAACCAACGCGATATTAAACAGACTCCTCCTCAAAACGTTCCACGCTACAGCATGATGCAGGTTTTGTGAAACACATGGAGATTTCTTCAGGTCCTGAAGCTCAACTCAAGTCAGCGAGTTGAGCTTGAGAATCAGATTCATCATTTTCAACATGTTCCATGTGAATGTTTACATGCACTCGTTTTCCTCAATTCTCAAGACTGTAGAAAGCACTTTTTGATATGTAGGCCTACTTTATACTTAGTAATTGACATTTTTACCATGTTTTATAACCAGTGTTGGGGGTAACGCATTACAAGTAATGTCAGTTACGTAATCAGATTACTTTTTTCAAGTAACTAGTAAAGTAACGGATTACTTTTTAATTTACAAGAGAGTTACTTTTTCAAATAAGTAACGCAAGTTACTTTTTTTCAAATGTATTGACGGACAGCTCTCCTGTCCCCATGTTGAGAGAAATCAGGAGATGTTACTGTAGATCTAAAATAAATATGAATATGCATTAACTCATCTCACTCACAAAAAAAACAACTAAAAACACACAGATTCAGTATTCCTCAAAATGAATAAAAATAATGCAACTCAGAATATGACGCAAACCTGCAATAATTAAATGTTAAACAACACAAATATGCTTTATGTATTTAATCCCATTCTATTAAGCAATGTCTTTGCTTCTGACCTTCGATGATCCAGTTCAATCATACTAATAAGCACAAATTACTCTAGACAAACATTTGTGTGTCTTTGTTTATTGCTGAAGTGTGTTGAAAGTTCTTCTTCTGTATTCTACTGTACGGACGTAAATGTGCTTTCCCTTCAGCCTGAGGCTTATTCATTTCACTTTTGGTGTGAAAAGGCTTTTATATTTGCCAAAAATATAACTTTTTTATTTTAAAAACAAAGCAAGCCCTGTCCAGATTTAAAAAGTAACGCAAAAGTAACGTAACACATTACTTTCCATAAAAAGTAACTAAGTAACGTAATTAGTTACTTTTTAATGGAGTAACGCAATATTGTAATGCATCACTTTTAAAAGTAACTTTCCCCAACACTGGTTATAATTTCAAATTACATCTAGTCTACCACCGATCTGACTCCTTGTAAGACCTAAATAAATATTCCGAATCCCGAGGAGGAACTCCAGTCGGATTAAAAATATTTTGGAAAGGATTATTAAAGATCTACACTTAAACGTCAACTTACTGATTCAATCATTCGATCACACTAGATCTCAAACAGCCTAAATGTATCATTGTATTAAAAATGTCGTATGATTTATAGGCTACAGTAAATGTCTATTCCTCAGCTATGGTATATGGCTTCAGAAGCTTGAAATATAGTGAACAAGTCATATAGACATTTTTATTTCCAACTTTACAGGTGTGGTGACTATTGCCCGAAGGCCTGGGGAGGTCATGATGGAGGACCCCACACAAGAAATGCATTGACCTTGCTGTGACCAGCATCTTCTGGATGCATTAACATGTGAGAACATATATATATATATATATATATATACTAATTATGTGCAATAAATAATATCATAATGCAATAATATAATAAACTTAATAACACAGATTATAGTCATAATACCATAAATCTAATCACACTAAACTAAATATAAAAACTGTATCTTCATGGGTGTGTATTTCGTGTGTATTATGATTATTGTTTAACAGTTTAATTTGTGGTTTGCATTTTGATCTCTGATGTTGCATATTTTCATTTTTCCTACACAGAGAGGAATGCTGATGTTATCAATGCACAGGAATGTCTATTCCTCTGCACGGCTCATACCAGCAGATACTGCATAGCTGTGAACTGAATGACACTCTATGGTCCTAGTTTCAGGTCCTAACTATGCATTATATAGGCTATGTGAAAAATGATTTCCTCAAGCTTGAGTTGGTAGTCAACCAATATTGACGGTTGCCAAGTGAACAACACTTACATTAAGTTGTTACAAATGGTTCACTTTATTCACTTCTCTCATGCATGTATGCGTAGGGATTTGAAAAGGTCCTTCATATTATGCTGGATCAAGGGCGTAACATTAATGGGGTGGACCAAACCCATTTTTGTCTAATATGTCAAAAATTGCTCCATTATTGATTTTTTTAATCACATTTAATTATGAATTATGAATCACTTAAAAGACCTATATTTTTTTTACTTCAAAATGGCAAAATTTGACAAAAAAGTCAAGTAGTTTGCATCACTGCATAATACTATTGGTCGTTTAAAAATTCTAATGTAAAATAATAAATGTTTTGCTACTTATTTCTTACCTTGCCCTCATTTACAATTTAAACTCACCGGAATTCATGCCTTCTTTGATTTGACTGGCCATCTCAATAATTTTGACATGTTTGAGACTGGTAAGGAAGACCATCCTAACAACAAACAAAGCGGTGTAATGTGTAATAAAGTGTAGCAGAGCAGAATCAAGAATAAAAAAATATTGGGGTGGACGATTTGGCCATATCGGACACCACAGGGCTGGTGGTTATACAGCCCTGTGTTGGATAAAGTTTTAACTTTTCAATGGATTAAAGACCTTATTTGCCGTCTTCTCAGCACACATACCAGCAGTTTCTGTTACTTTGTTTAAGGGCTTTATGAAAGTTTCATCAGCCTCACAACATGTCTTGACAGATCCACCAAGAACATGAGCTCAGGATTTTAGGAACGGCACCGGAAGTGGAGCAGTTGTCAGAGGGTGATTGAGAAACATGGGAGTCGGAATGTGGGCGGCTCTAGAAAGGTGCTTTTAGTTCAATGTGACAAATCGACCTGCACGTTTCTAGTCAGTTGTGAGAAAGTCAAGGTGCTGCCAAGAGTTTCACATGTTCTGATTGACTACTGAAAGAAACAGAGTATACCGTACAAGAGAAATTCATTATCAATGAACCTATATAGGAATTTTGGGAATCTTCTGGAGAGTTGGGTGACCGAAGGCCACCAGGATTTATACTTACAGCCTGGACCTGGTGTGGACAGATTAAATTCCATTTCTAGGGACTCTGTCCCACTATCCAATGTAAAATCAGAATCCGAGGACTCTGGATTTGAGACGGTTAGTACAACTAGTCCTTGTCATTTTCACCAGTGTAGGGCTTTGACATCTGAAGGATCACAGCCAGTTTTTGGCTCTACAGAGGATGAGGTTCAACCTTCATCCCCGTCTCCTTCTATTTGCTCATCCTCATGCATCACTGCATAATACTATTGGTCGTTTAAAAATTCTAATGTAAAATAATAAATGTTTTGCTACTTATTTCTTACCTTGCCCTCATTTACAATTTAAACTCACCGGAATTCATGCCTTCTTTGATTTGACTGGCCATCTCAATAATTTTGACATGTTTGAGACTGGTAAGGAAGACCATCCTAACAACAAACAAAGCGGTGTAATGTGTAATAAAGTGTAGCAGAGCAGAATCAAGAATAAAAAAATATTGGAGTGGACGATTTGGCCATATCGGACACCACAGGGCTGGTGGTTATACAGCCCTGTGTTGGATAAAGTTTTAACTTTTCAATGGATTAAAGACCAGAGAACAGGCAAGGCAAGGCAAGGCAAGGCAAGGCAAAACAAAGAGACTCGGAACGGGGTACAGGCTGAACAATACTCAGGGGAGAATGGTTGTTTGAGTGAGTGTTATATAGTGAGTGAGTGATATGAAACAGCTGTGTGCAATCAGCAGGGAGAACAAGGTTTGTTCGAGACAAACCTATTGCAGATGCCTTAGTCGAGGAATCTGATGGTAAAGATTCTGTAAGTAAATAGTGAATGGGCCAAAAATTCATCATTTACTCACCCTGACATCTTTCGAAATCTGCATGTTTTTTTTTATTCTGTTGAGTTAAAAGAATTATTATAACAGACTGTCCAAGCTGCTTTCATACAATGAAAGTTAATTTTGACCACAGCTGATAAGATTTTCAGTGAATAAAGACTTTAGTTTCAGTCTGTTTCTCACAGAAAGCTATTGCATACCATCAGAAGACTTATAGAGTGTAGTTATAAAGACTTATAAAGTCATAAGGTTATATATACTTTTATGAGCACTATTTTATAGCACTTTTTGGAGCCCCTGGTCCTCATCCACTTTTCGACATTCTACTAGACTATTTCTTTTGTGTTCTGCCAAAAATAAGTCTTGTTTTGGAACATGAGGATGAGTAAATGACTGATTTTCATTTTTGGGTGAACTCTCCCTTTAATAGTAGTATTAGTCTAAGTAGCATGACATGTGGATGTTAAAAGTTATAATATGACTGCTGCTCTGTTTGTTAAACCAGTTACCCGACAATGAGCACAAAAAGCCGAGTAAGATCCAAAAGCTGAAATTTGCATCATTTAGAAGGCAGGAAACACAACAGTCTGACAGAGAAAGCAAAAGGTAAATTTGAGAAAATTAAAGTCTTACATTTTCTTTAGATTGCTATTGCAAACATTTGAAATACTTACTATTTGAATGATTATGTATCATTTTTACATTTCTTAATGTTCATTTATTACACAAGCTTTCAGCCTAAGAAGAAAACAAGAATGCCAAGCTTTTTCAGTAGGAGTAGAAGTATGACTACACGTCTCTAACATTCATGCCACATTGATGCCCAGTGATGGTGGCTCACACCTCCCATTTACCTGAGGATTATGGCACTTTTATATGTATAGCTTGTTTTAGTCAAGTATTTAAGGCTGCACTTAAATAACGTACTGAGTAGTACTAATAGTCTTCATGTACTTAATGGATACTTGTTTTTTTAACTGTCAGTTCACTTTGTTTTTGTCAATCCTATTGTTTATAAATTTACAATGCAAAATGCTACCAATGTGTAGTTTTCATCACTAGATCCATTCATTGTATTATAGTTATTTTCTCATTTATCATGATCTCAGTCTGTAAAACTAACTTTTGCTGCTAAAATAATTTGTTATTTTGTAATACTAAGGTGATTTCATAACAATTGTTTAATATAATAAAATATACAATACACCACTTTGCTTGCAAGATTACATACTCATACAAGTTTACATTCCCTTAGCAGAATCTGATGTTTTGCATTTTTAAAAAGAGAGATGGATTTTAATATACTGTACTACACAGTACAAAATAATAACTGAATTTATCTATAGTATGCACAATATAAATTTATTCACAACTATCAGAAAAGGCTACAAACAGTAATTGATGCTTGGAAACACATGATATTAAGAACCAAGAATATGTACATTTTGAACAGGGTAATTTGTGTAAATTCAACTCTGTCTTGTGGAATATATGTAAGTATCTGTAATGTCAAATGTATTTCCATCAGGTCAGTAATGTGATCTAGAAAATATGATCCTTCATATTCATAAAAAAATATATATATATTTGGGCTGGTATGTCTAAAGAGGGTGTGATTTTGGATAGAGGGCATGTGTTTGTAGGAATGGGTGGGGCCTAATTCAATGACTAAGTCTAGAGGATGTTAGTAAAATGGCCTAGTCACTTACAGCACCTAACTTTAAGTTTAAGTTTAGACCAAACAAACAGTTTGATTTTTTAATTCTTTATTGGTCTGTATTATACCCAGGATAGGGGGAGATAGACTTCCCTTGGCATTCCCATTTAAAGAGATGTCAATGACGAACACATCCAAACAAGAGATCGAGGGCTATAGGGAAATCAGTTCATACATAAAATACATTTACTCTGATATTTCATATCTCTGACTTTACACACAAGTGTCCTTTTCACTTTAAGTTCACATAGCATCCTGTGCTATTATATATATACTGTAGATACATCTGTGACCCTTCGGAGAAGGTGAATATGTGTGACTCAAGGTTTTCAGATGGTGGAATAGCTTTTGGGATGAGCTCAGGATCCTCTCCATTCTACATGATGCCACAGGAGGAAAGAGGGTTGGCAATGTGGCAAGTGCAAGCCGATTGACAGTACTGGCGCACCGTCTGATAGCAGCTGCGGTCACCATCGCTGCCCCACTGCACAGTCCCTGCCGGATCAGGCGGAAGCCGGCTGAGGATGCTGGTGTTGATGGCCAGAGCGGCTAGCCCATAGTCGGTGAAGAGCACGGTCTCACGGCGGCAAGTGGGGCAGGAGATGAACTTGTACTTGGGACAGGACTCATACAAGATCTGCAGGCACTCCTCACATACTGAGTGCAAACAAGACAGGATGCGTGGGCGCTTGCCGGCAAAGTTGTAGGTGTGTCCACAGGTGGGGCAGTCCAGTGGTTCGCATGGCATCACAGGGCCTGAGGAGGTGGAGGATGAGGAGGAAGAGGTAGAGGAAGAGCGGAGCACGTACTGGTTGACGATGACGTTGTCCATCTTGTAGTGGAACTGGTGGTAGCAGATGTCAGATGTGCTGGCCTTGCGCTGGGCAAGATAACTTGCTTCACGGCGGAGGACAGGGGCAGGAGACACTAAGGGTCTGGGTGGGAGAACGGTGTTGCCATTGACCTCCATGGATAGGTCGCCACATGCCTGGTTGACGATCACCTCCCCCTCGCCTCCTCCATCCCAGGCCACGCGGGGAGGTGGGGCGTAGCGAGGCTGGGTCACTGGAGCCGGACCCTCCAGAGGGAACTTCTCCGACTGGATGATCTTGACAGTGTCCATGGGGATGGTCACAGGTTGGCGCCGCAGGCAGGACATTCACTCTTAGGCTTGGTGTTCTTGGCTAGAGGAACTGGGTGTAGAGTACGTTCCTGCAGAGTAGGTCTTCAGTGCACTGGGGGAGGACACTCAGCCATTGCAGGGGACGTGAGGACGGATGGGTTTGTCCATTGCTGTCTCAAAGTCCCTCCTTGGTCATGGACTGCGTCACCCTGAGTCTTTATGTGGCACAGATGGGCAAAGACTTCCAGCCAGTGCACAGTATAAAAAAGGCCCTGAAGGACAATGGAGGACTGTGTCTTGCTTCGGAGGTCACGAGAAGTTGCAGTTTGTGGTTCTAGTGGTTAACAAAGTCTTGAGGCAACAACTTACACCCTGTTTACTGATATTACACAACAGAGTTGTTAATTTAATGGAACAGGATATTATTACTTACAAATGAATGGCTGAACACTACAAAGTGTCACATTCAATATTAGAAGATATGTTGACAATTGTTTCAGTGTTTACACTGTTACAGCACATTTATTAGGACATAAATACAATAACGACCTAAATACAGAGTACCTTGAAGAGAATCTTAGGATCTTACTAAGAAATACTGCTTAGCTTAATACTGTTGTTAGCCAAATGTCCGTAGACTGTCTCATAGGATGCTTGGTGAGTTTCAGAAAGGAACTGATGCAAACAATGTGACAAAAGCTACATCCACCTCAATGTCACAACCTTCTTCCTGTTTCAGGTCCCCGTTGTGGTAGTCCCGTTGTGGTATGACCTTGCCCTGTTCTTGCTTCTCCTCGTGATTGGCTGTGCTTACAACCTCCCTGACCTTTGTTCTGATAAGTTTTTCGGGGAGGTGCTCATGTGGCTTTGGAAAGATCTCGAAGGTGTTCTCCCAGTCCTTAAAAGACCAGAACTCCTTAAGGGGTCTGCGTTGAGCTTGACAGATTGTGCGTCCACTCTTTGGTGTCGTGACAGGTCAGAGAGTGTCTCAGGAGTCTCGCCAGACCTTACTCGCTTCTAGCACTTTTCCCAAAGTGGCGCAGATATGCAGACTCATAGGTAGTGTCGTTTCTGTTCCTGGAGGAAAAAAAAATAAAACAGTTCAGGTGATGCTAATGCAAGGACACAGCTCAGCTTTTTTCATGCCATTTGCCTGCGCTCTTGGGAACAGTGTCTAAAAAGTGTCCTGTCATCTAGAGCTAAAAACACAGCAGTGGGGAAATTCTGATGAAGAAAAATTAAGAGCTGATTCTGTGCAAAAGACTGTGATCTGCGCAACATGTCCATTCACAGCAGAAATCTGGAACCCCGCAGCATCTTTTCCAGTCTAAAAAACTCTCTTGCTCTATCTGCCAGCTGCCATCTGCGGCCCTGTGGGGCATGGGCACTGTGGAGGAAGAGGCTGAGGACCTGATCATAGAACAATCTGTCCCACTGCTATGGACCTATACATGCATTACAACACAACACAACACAGCAGAAGCCCACAACTCTAAAATGGCTGCCTGTGCTTATATGAAGTCAATTGTGAATTACTGTTTGCTACCCATTTTACTTCCATAATGTGACATATTTCATAAAGTGAAAGAGGGTATTCAACAAGAAAAATGTAGGACAGGATTTTATTTAGGTGAAAGTGGGTGTGGCTTATCAAAATAAAGATTACGTAGAGAAACTGTTTTTCTTTAGAATAACATATATACTACCAATAAATTGTAATGTGCATGTTTTGATTTCATGTTGAGTTGTTCATGTTGGTTGCATGTTGAATGATCCTGTGCTATATTTACATTTAAGATATTTAGTAGACATTCTTATCCAGAGCGATTCAGCTTCACATTTGAGTAGTATTGTGATATATTTGGGAATATATTGTCAACAGCTAAAAGGAAGTTGTTAGGCATGAGGCACACCCTCTTTAGTCATGACAATAGCATGGTTTGAGTATCTCACTGTTTAAAAAAAAAAAAAAAAGTATTTTAGCATAATATTAAGGACACTAATTAAGTTTCCAGTTTCGTATGCTACAGTATATTGACTAGTCAGCATCCAGGACCAGAATCCAGGACAAGTCCATTTAAGAAAGTAATTTTGGGTTAGATGGACGTGTGAAATTGTATGACAGTTAAGACTAAACCATCTGAGAAAAAAAAATTGTGGTTAGGGGCGGTGTGTGAATGTTTGTGTGCTTTATTAACAGTGGTGAGCACACTGACATATCTACAGTTCTCTGCATGCTGTGCAAGATGTGATGATAGAGAATGCACTAGAGAGAGGAAAATGAGAGAGAGAGGGAGAGAGAAGCAGAGAGAGGAAGCTGACCTACATACAACAGAAAAGGTAGAAAGAGAACATGCGTCCTTTTACTCCACATCAACACTGTGCTTGTGATCTTATGCGAAAAAATAGAACACTTCCATTATAATTAACAAAGCTGCTTACACAACAAGTGCGTGACAGCACTTTAATGATTATCACAGGAGCATCTCGTTTTGTCGCATCACAGTGCTCTGCTCGCTTGCATGCAGAGTCGAAGAGGAATGGTACATTCATGTCATGTTGGAATTACCATAATTACAAGATTCTGATTAGTAAAAACAGTCTTTGGACTTTTTTTGGAGTAATTACACATTGGAAACTCGGAAATTAATGAAAGCCTGCTGTGAGCTTATATAAAAACCAATGGTAGTGACATCAACACATAATGGGACATTTCACCTAAAATGAAAATTCATTATTTACTGACATTATTTACTCACCCTCTGTGTATTGTTATTTTTTTTTCTGTAAAACATAAAATGAGAATGTCAAGAATCTTCACAAGGCTCTTTTCCAAGACAGCTTACAGTGGCCACCGCTGTCAAGTAACAAATAAACAAACAAAAAAACATAGGCCATTATCCTACTGTTCCAGTCATACAGCAGAGGTTTGCAGAAAATGCGGGTGCATGCAAGTTTGTGGTTCGTGGCCAAGTTGTGCCTCCCATTAAAAAATAAAATAAAATCTAACTGTGTGTGAACTTAACCGTATTACTCTCAAATACAGAACTGACAACCATATTGCTGTGTGAACGTGACAAAATGGCCTACTTGTTCTCAAATATTGTGCAAGATAATAGAGGAATTAATATGATGTATTTTGCTGTCATCAATAATAATGTCACATATGGATCCATGTTAGCGTTATGAGTGAGATAGTGCACAAAAACTGAAAGAAACTCGCAGTACTATATTGCAAGCTGAGTGACTTTTTTTCAAGTCTGAGTGGTTTAATTATACTTTACACAAGTAAAACAAGTACACAAGTAATTTAAGTGATTAAATTATACTATACACAAGTAAATTATTTTCACGGTTGTTAGTACATCACAGGTCAAAGGATAATGCTGCCACTGAAGATTTATCTGGGAATGTATTCACACTACACACCTAAATAATGTATTTCAGCAGTCGAGAAATAAGTAATTGATTGAATTTACTAGAGGAATCGAACACGGTCATGGTAATTCACACATGATGTGAATGCACCGTAAGCGAGATTGTCTATTTATGGCATCACCCCACTATCTTTGTTCTTCTTTTCCTCCTCCCCCATCCATCCATTTCTGAAGATTCACACTCTTCTCCACGACAGCCGTGGACCTCCACTCACACCCACCCCCTCACACTCTTGAACATGCGCAGGCCAGCGCACAAAAACATGCTTGTTTTGAACCAGCTCCTTGATTTGTTGTGACCAATCAGACCATAATAAGTAGTCAAAATAACCTCTGTATATTCTATTTCCCATCTCGCTCATTGGTTTAGTTGTTTACAATGATTTAATTAGGATGTGTTTACAATGATTTAATTAGGATGTGAACACAGGATGTGGCTCCAAACCCTCCTTCATTTTCTGGAGGTCACAGAACCACCGATCAGCCAGTAACTGTCAGTCACATTAATTCGAGTTGCCACGGCACCGCAGAGCTGTGAGGCAGAGCCAAAAATAACCACGCGCTCTTACTGGTTCGTACACACACACACACACACACACAAAGGTGCGAATAAGCTTTCTGATATCAGCATAGTCAGCTGGTGCATGGGCGTTGGAAACCGTGAGATGTGATGAGTGAAATGATTCCTAAGACTTCAGGCATTACTGTTTAGAGATCTTTACCATATATAAATAACAGCCATTATCTCAAAATAAACCCCAACAGGGTGATCAGGATCCCAGCACAAACCAACTGAACATTACCCAACCTAATATGGCTACGCTTCAAAAAATCAAATCAAATAATAAATAAATAATGGGCATGAAATTAGTTTAGTTTTTGAAAACAGAAAGAAGCAATGATTGAAATCGGTTGGCTGGTATGAGAGTCGGTTTTACAAAGGAGTAGAGTAGCAAGAGCTGTGTAATATCTATCTATCTATCTATCTATCTGTCTATCTGTCTGTCTGTCTGTCTGTCTATCTATCTATCTATCTATCTATCTATCTATCTATATTTCATATTAAATATTATATTAAATCTATATTTAAGTTGTAAATAAAAGCAAGATTATTGGAATATGTTGTTCCAGAAAATACTATTTCTGCCTTACTTGCCATATCGTTGTAATTACTTGTGAAAATGTACTACCAATTTCTGAGTTTCAGTGTTATTTTATTGTTAGTAAAACACATTTATTCAGGATTGTGTATTTTCCAGTGTATTTACATGGAACCCTAAAGTACCATATTACTAACTTGGTACTTTTTTGGGTAACACTTTATTTTAAGGTGTCCTTGTTACACATGTTACATGTACTTACTATTGTAATAACAATTAATTATACATAATTACATGCAAGTAACCCTAAGCCAAACCCTAATCCTAACCCTAACCATATAGTAAGTACATGTAGTTAATTAATATTATTCAAATATCATTTAAATGTATAGTTACACTGTAACAAGGACACTTTAAAATAAAGTGTAATCCTTTTTTGTTATAGCGTTTACAAAAACATTTAGTTATAACTGTGATGTTAGTCTAGTGCTCTCCAGTATGTATGTCCTTTAGCCCTGTGAATCGATTAACTTCTATTTGTTTGTTTGTTTGTCAGGAGTAAAGCATGGTTCTGCCTCTCATCGCACACAGGATTTCATATTTGATAGGACAAGCTCCTCCATTATGTAAGAGGCTCAATCAAGAGAGACAGACAGCAGATAACATATTAAAGCAGGCCAACTGTCTGCTGCTCTGCACGGCACTGTTGCACTTAATGAAATCATGTGTGTGTTCGACCCTGTCAGCACAAAACATGATGAAGAGAGGCAGCAAGGATGAGATAGAAACCGCAAATAACTGAAATGAGCTGGGATTTCCAAAAGCATGGTAAGCCATTGGTCTCTATGATCTCTATGGCCTCTATGATCCAAAAAAATGTACTCATCCTCAGGCCATCCAAGATCATCAGATTTATCAGAATAGATTTGGAGAAATTTAGCATTACATCGTGCGAATAAGCTTTCTGATATCAGCATAGTCAGCTGGTGCATGGGCGTTGGAAACCGTGAGATGTGATGAGTGAAATGATTCCTAAGACTTCAGGCATTACTGTTTAGAGATCTTTACCATATATAAATAACAGCCATTATCTCAAAATAAACCCCAACAGGGTGATCAGGATCCCAGCACAAACCAACTGAACATTACCCAACCTAATATGGCTACGCTTCAAAAAATCAAATCAAATAATAAATAAATAATGGGCATGAAATTAGTTTAGTTTTTGAAAACAGAAAGAAGCAATGATTGAAATCGGTTGGCTGGTATGAGAGTCGGTTTTACAAAGGAGTAGAGTAGCAAGAGCTGTGTAATATCTATCTATCTATCTATCTATCTGTCTATCTGTCTGTCTGTCTGTCTGTCTATCTATCTATCTATCTATCTATCTATCTATCTATATTTCATATTAAATATTATATTAAATCTATATTTAAGTTGTAAATAAAAGCAAGATTATTGGAATATGTTGTTCCAGAAAATACTATTTCTGCCTTACTTGCCATATCGTTGTAATTACTTGTGAAAATGTACTACCAATTTCTGAGTTTCAGTGTTATTTTATTGTTAGTAAAACACATTTATTCAGGATTGTGTATTTTCCAGTGTATTTACATGGAACCCTAAAGTACCATATTACTAACTTGGTACTTTTTTGGGTAACACTTTATTTTAAGGTGTCCTTGTTACACATGTTACATGTACTTACTATTGTAATAACAATTAATTATACATAATTACATGCAAGTAACCCTAAGCCAAACCCTAATCCTAACCCTAACCATATAGTAAGTACATGTAGTTAATTAATATTATTCAAATATCATTTAAATGTATAGTTACACTGTAACAAGGACACTTTAAAATAAAGTGTAATCCTTTTTTGTTATAGCGTTTACAAAAACATTTAGTTATAACTGTGATGTTAGTCTAGTGCTCTCCAGTATGTATGTCCTTTAGCCCTGTGAATCGATTAACTTCTATTTGTTTGTTTGTTTGTCAGGAGTAAAGCATGGTTCTGCCTCTCATCGCACACAGGATTTCATATTTGATAGGACAAGCTCCTCCATTATGTAAGAGGCTCAATCAAGAGAGACAGACAGCAGATAACATATTAAAGCAGGCCAACTGTCTGCTGCTCTGCACGGCACTGTTGCACTTAATGAAATCATGTGTGTGTTCGACCCTGTCAGCACAAAACATGATGAAGAGAGGCAGCAAGGATGAGATAGAAACCGCAAATAACTGAAATGAGCTGGGATTTCCAAAAGCATGGTAAGCCATTGGTCTCTATGATCTCTATGGCCTCTATGATCCAAAAAAATGTACTCATCCTCAGGCCATCCAAGATCATCAGATTTATCAGAATAGATTTGGAGAAATTTAGCATTACATCACTCACTTACCAATGGATCCTTTGCAGTGAATGGGTGCCATCAGAATGAGAGTTCAAACAGCTGATAAAAACATTACAATAATAATCCACAAGTAATCCACACCACTCTAGTCCATCAATTAACGTAGTGTGCAGTGGAAAGCTGCATGTTAGTAAGAAACAAGTTCATCATTAAGGTGTTTTTAACTTTAGACTAATGCTTCTGGCTAAAATATGAGGATTCTTTCTACAGTGAAAAGGTTGTCTCATCTGAATAAGGAGTGAAATATGCACAGATCAAGCACTGTTTACAAGTGAAAACAGTCCAAAAAAGTTATAAATGAATGGGGATTTTTATTTGAGAGGTCAACAGGGGATGGATTTTATTGAACATTATTGTGATGTTTTTTTTTATCAGCTGTTTGGACCTTCATTCTGACGGCACCCATTCACTGCAGAGGATCCATTGATGAGCAAGTGATGAAATTATCAATTTATCCAAATCTGTTTCCATGAAGAAACAAACTCATCTACATCTTGGATGGCCTGAGGGTGAGTAAATTTTCAGCAAACTTTCCTTTTCAGATGATCTATTTCTTTAAGAGGAGAACTGAACGGGGATAAATACTGAGTATATGTATGTAGAAAGTTAAAGGGGTGGTTCACTTGTTTTTTTCTTTCTAGGCTTGATTGTGTTTATGGGGTGCAGTCTAACATACTGTATGTTAATGCTTCGTTTTTTAAAAAACACATTATTTTCCACACAATTTACCTTTATTCCACACCGCTCTGTCCCTTCTCTGAGAAACGCGCTGATCATTTTCTTCTTTTATGAAGCCCCGCCCTCAGAAATAGGCGATGGGCTCTGATTGGTTAACTAGCCCAGTGTGTTGTGATTGGCTAAACCGCCTCTAGTGCATCACGCCCCTCACCTCAACGGCATGTGCTCCGGCTGTATTGTAAACAACGGCGTAGTTAATATCGCTTATCAGTTTGAGCCCGATTGAGAAGCAGAGGATATTATTGAAGAGGATCGTGCAGAACCTGTGCAAGCATGGCTTTTAATGGTAGGCTTATGTTTTTTGTTTGTTGTTGTCTCACACTTTTAGATACGCTGTTATTTGTAAATGCTACTGCTTATGTTAGCTTTTAATATACAGTTTTATCCTGATTAAAGCTTTAACACAGTACGACAACAGCATGTTTAACGCTTCTCATAGCTATGTGAAAATAAGTGTATAATTGGAACAGTTAATTGTTGGAGCTGAGCTGAATGAGAGAGAGAGAGAGAGAGATGCAGAGCGTGTGCAGAGCAGGGGGACGCGAGGAACAGTATTGAGAACCGCGGCTTTAGAACATTGATTTTGAAACCTGTGAATCCATTAGAATCGTTAGAAGACAGAATCGCGATTCATATATGAATAGATTTTTACGTGCACCTCTAGTTTTCTCTTCCTCTTCTCTAAAGCAGCATGGCCTCACTCCCCTTGCTGCCTTTTCCCGAGGGCGGGGTTTTCTCTTTTTTTGTGAGAAAAAAGCCACTCCTCAAGAAAGGCCACATGCAGTCATGACTGAACTTTGCCAAAACGCACCTTGAAGATTCTGAGGCAGATGAGACTAAAATTGAATTATTTGGCCTCAACACCAAATGAAATGTCTGGAGGAAATCCAATACAGCTCACCATCCAAATAACAGCATTCTTGCAGTAAAGCATGGTGGTAATATACTGTTATGGGGGTGTTTCTCTGCAGCAGGGACTGGAGCACCTGTCAGGATAGAAGGAAAAATGGATGGGGCATTTCTGCTGCCCTCTGACAGAATGTTGTCAATGGGAAGAAGGTTTACCTTCCAACAAGACAAAGACCCAAAGCACACAGTGGTTGAAGAAGAAAAGGGTGAATGTCCTTGCATGGTCTAGTCAGAGCCCAGACTTAAACCCCACTGAAAATCTGTGGAATGACTTGAAGACTGCAGTCCACAAACAATCACCATCAAATTTAACTGAACTTGAGCAGCTCTGCAAAGAGGAGTGGGCAAATATTGCCAAGTCTAGATGTGTAAAGTTAGTAGAGACAGAGACATATCCCAACAGATGTTATTTTATTGTTAGTAAAACACATTTATTCAGGATTGTGTATTTTCCAGTGTATTTACATGGAACCCTAAAGTACCATATTACTAACTTGGTACTTTTTTGGGTAACACTTTATTTTAAGGTGTCCTTGTTACACATGTTACATGTACTTACTATTGTAATAACAATTAATTATACATAATTACATGCAAGTAACCCTAAGCCAAACCCTAATCCTAACCCTAACCATATAGTAAGTACATGTAGTTAATTAATATTATTCAAATATCATTTAAATGTATAGTTACACTGTAACAAGGACACTTTAAAATAAAGTGTAATCCTTTTTTGTTATAGCGTTTACAAAAACATTTAGTTATAACTGTGATGTTAGTCTAGTGCTCTCCAGTATGTATGTCCTTTAGCCCTGTGAATCGATTAACTTCTATTTGTTTGTTTGTTTGTCAGGAGTAAAGCATGGTTCTGCCTCTCATCGCACACAGGATTTCATATTTGATAGGACAAGCTCCTCCATTATGTAAGAGGCTCAATCAAGAGAGACAGACAGCAGATAACATATTAAAGCAGGCCAACTGTCTGCTGCTCTGCACGGCACTGTTGCACTTAATGAAATCATGTGTGTGTTCGACCCTGTCAGCACAAAACATGATGAAGAGAGGCAGCAAGGATGAGATAGAAACCGCAAATAACTGAAATGAGCTGGGATTTCCAAAAGCATGGTAAGCCATTGGTCTCTATGATCTCTATGGCCTCTATGATCCAAAAAAATGTACTCATCCTCAGGCCATCCAAGATCATCAGATTTATCAGAATAGATTTGGAGAAATTTAGCATTACATCACTCACTTACCAATGGATCCTTTGCAGTGAATGGGTGCCATCAGAATGAGAGTTCAAACAGCTGATAAAAACATTACAATAATAATCCACAAGTAATCCACACCACTCTAGTCCATCAATTAACGTAGTGTGCAGTGGAAAGCTGCATGTTAGTAAGAAACAAGTTCATCATTAAGGTGTTTTTAACTTTAGACTAATGCTTCTGGCTAAAATATGAGGATTCTTTCTACAGTGAAAAGGTTGTCTCATCTGAATAAGGAGTGAAATATGCACGGATCAAGCACTGTTTACAAGTGAAAACAGTCCAAAAAAGTTATAAATGAATGGGGATTTTTATTTGAGAGGTCAACAGGGGATGGATTTTATTGAACATTATTGTGATGTTTTTTTTATCAGCTGTTTGGACCTTCATTCTGACGGCACCCATTCACTGCAGAGGATCCATTGATGAGCAAGTGATGAAATTATCAATTTATCCAAATCTGTTTCCATGAAGAAACAAACTCATCTACATCTTGGATGGCCTGAGGGTGAGTAAATTTTCAGCAAACTTTCCTTTTCAGATGATCTATTTCTTTAAGAGGAGAACTGAACGGGGATAAATACTGAGTATATGTATGTAGAAAGTTAAAGGGGTGGTTCACTTGTTTTTTTCTTTCTAGGCTTGATTGTGTTTATGGGGTGCAGTCTAACATACTGTATGTTAATGCTTCGTTTTTTAAAAAACACATTATTTTCCACACAATTTACCTTTATTCCACACCGCTCTGTCCCTTCTCTGAGAAACGCGCTGATCATTTTCTTCTTTTATGAAGCCCCGCCCTCAGAAATAGGCGATGGGCTCTGATTGGTTAACTAGCCCAGTGTGTTGTGATTGGCTAAACCGCCTCTAGTGCATCACGCCCCTCACCTCAACGGCATGTGCTCCGGCTGTATTGTAAACAACGGCGTAGTTAATATCGCTTATCAGTTTGAGCCCGATTGAGAAGCAGCCTGTGAATCCATTAGAATCGTTAGAAGACAGAATCGCGATTCATATATGAATAGATTTTTACGTGCACCTCTAGTTTTCTCTTCCTCTTCTCTAAAGCAGCATGGCCTCACTCCCCTTGCTGCCTTTTCCCGAGGGCGGGGTTTTCTCTTTTTTTGTGAGAAAAAAGCCACTCCTCAAGAAAGGCCACATGCAGTCATGACTGAACTTTGCCAAAACGCACCTTGAAGATTCTGAGGCAGATGAGACTAAAATTGAATTATTTGGCCTCAACACCAAATGAAATGTCTGGAGGAAATCCAATACAGCTCACCATCCAAATAACAGCATTCTTGCAGTAAAGCATGGTGGTAATATACTGTTATGGGGGTGTTTCTCTGCAGCAGGGACTGGAGCACCTGTCAGGATAGAAGGAAAAATGGATGGGGCATTTCTGCTGCCCTCTGACAGAATGTTGTCAATGGGAAGAAGGTTTACCTTCCAACAAGACAAAGACCCAAAGCACACAGTGGTTGAAGAAGAAAAGGGTGAATGTCCTTGCATGGTCTAGTCAGAGCCCAGACTTAAACCCCACTGAAAATCTGTGGAATGACTTGAAGACTGCAGTCCACAAACAATCACCATCAAATTTAACTGAACTTGAGCAGCTCTGCAAAGAGGAGTGGGCAAATATTGCCAAGTCTAGATGTGTAAAGTTAGTAGAGACAGAGACATATCCCAACAGATTAAAGGCTGTAATTAAAGCAAAAGGTGGTTCAACAAAATACTGACACATGTGTCTGATACTTTTTCCAACTCAGTGATTCTGAGGACTATTATTCTGCTGCATGATACTGCAGAAGAACTGACGACGGCACGGTTTGATCTTTGGCTGACCAATCAGCAGAAAGGGGCGTTTAATTCCCGGCCACATGTAGAAATCGAATATTCAAGCTCTTTATTAATTTTTCCACCCATTAACGAAAAACAAAAATTTAAGCTGAATTCTCGTTTTTCGGGAAAAAAACAAAAAAACGAAAAAGGAGCCGTTTTCTCATTTTTCTACTTTTAATATTAAATCAAAAAACGAATGATCGAATGATACACGGACTATCTAGCATCCAGTCTGGCTTCATTCTGGTAAAAAATACACCTGCTTTCCACGGTCCAATCAAATCCTAAATACTCTGTTTTGCTGAAAAATATTATATTACAGAAGTAAAAATCACTTTAAATCACTGAAAATTGTCCACTGTGTTCAGAATGTGATATAAAACAGAAAGATGCACAGTCATCAAAATATCTAAAACATTCCTGTCCTCATATCCCACTCACTCCCACAAATACACACACAACAAAAATACACACAGGTACCACCCAACACATTCCACAAGCACATCTCTCCCCGCTGCCCATGTCTGCATCTCTCTGGATGCATTCCACTTGTGCAGTGAGACAGTCAGCAAGAGGGCACCATGTCCTGTGCCAGCGATGCTATCAGCTGTTCACCTCTGTCTCACAAAACCTGTCCTGAGCCCTGCCCTTACGGCTGCAGCCAGTCTCACACGTGCAGTCACAGGGGATCTCATTCATGTTTGTACATAAAGTGTATGTAATATCAACACTTGACAGCATCTAGAATGCAAACCCATTTATATATGTATATTTATAAATAACCTAAAAACTAAATAGTCAGAGAAATATATTTTTAAAAGATCTTTAAATGTTTTTAAATAATGAAATATTTCAAAATGTTATTTTTTAAAAATGTTTATTTATACAGTAAATATTATCCACATACATACAGTATACCCACGTAAAGCAAATTATAGCAATATATAACTATTGCTTATATTGTTGCAAAATGTAAACAATATTATCACCCAGCTCTAATCTGCTTAATTTGACTGTAAGGCATAACAATATTAAGAGATTATAAACATTAACATCATGATTTTCTCTGAATCTGTTTGTAAAATGCGCTATTCAAATAAATTATGAAGAAATATTATAAAGTCATTTGCACTCTTATTATCTCTTATTATCATCAAACCTGAACAAATATAAAATGCAGGTGAAACAAATGCAACATTGAGATATATTCAACAGCTGATAGACAGATACATGTCTCCACCCTAGATTTTTCTATAATCATGTGTGCATCATAATACAAAAGAAAAGATCTATTGCTACAACTGAAGTGTTTTAATAAAACATTATTTTATGGAAATTTGCGTATTATATTCATGTACTTATTTTACAATCGCACAAAACTATATGCAAACAAAAACCGAAAAGAAAATTGGTTTCAAAATCCACCAATGGCAGCGCAGGAACCACCAGCATGCTAATATGATAGTTGAAATAAACTTAATTTAACAACTCTAGTTTATTTCTAGTTTAAATCTTCAAAATGTTTCTCTGGTCCTAGTCATTAAATGTAGCACTAAATACTTGACTTGTGGTTTTAATCCTTTAACTGACACAACCATGATTGAAAATGCCTGTATGGTTTACAAAAGCTTTCTAATAAAATGTCAAACTAAAATTCCATAAATTCTATAAACCAAAGGCTTTGCTATTCATGCAGTTGTTCATGTTAAAGGTTTATGTTTTAGATGCCGTCAACTGTTGTACATATGAAAATGCAGATGTGTTAGAACCACAATTTACCTACTAATACTAAAGAAATCACAATGGCATTTAATGGTGGCTTTTGGCTGTATTATAAATCTACAAGAACAAGCACAATTCTGTGTGTTTCAAAAATCAGTTGAAGATGGAGCAGATGAAGCTGTGAAATGGTTCTGGAAAATGAAAATATGTATGGATATCATTGTCTATCATTGTCTTGCACTGTGTGATAAGTGTGATTGAGGTTTTGTCAGAGGGTTTACATCTTCGCTGTTAGAAATGGCTGTTGTGTGTGTGTGTGTGTCGAGCTGCTGTAGAGAACATAGGTCATGCTAGTTTTAGCGAGAAGGCAGCAGTGTTTAATAATTCAGTGGCTGTCATTCAGAGCAGGCGTCAGCCATTTTACCCACAGTTCATTCACGAGAGAGACGGTTTGTTCCCTTAGCCTCTGTTGACACAGATCACCTAGTCCTTTTCACAGGACATGTTGCAAAGATCATTATTAACAATGTTAGAAACTGGCCAATTGAGAGCAATTAGCTTTGAAAGGTTAGCACTAGCAGTGTGACATAAACAAGCCATTAAATGAATCTTAATTATCACAAAACATTGGCTAATCATTGAATTCAACTTATTTTACCACCACAACATGTATTTATCTACACAGCTATGCAAAATAATCAATGACCCCAAAAAAGCCCTTGTCAAAACATTGTAAAGGAATGGCAATTTCTGCTATTAATGCTATTTTTTATTCTAAATAAATGCTAGGATTTCTATCATATTTTGGAAGCAGTCATAAATGGATGAAAACAGGAAAATGTAATATAGGACTGGATAGTCTGGAGCTGTTTCTTGAGGAATACATTGGAAAATAGAAATGTCATTTTTTAATTGAGAGAGAGAGAGAGAGTGAGTCTAAGAGTTCTAAGACAGGGAGTCAGCTGTCTTAACCGTGGCTTGTGTACTGCAAACACATATTAATCACTGTGTCTGTCACGCGACTCTGTTCCCGTTTCGGGCTCTGTCTTTACATTTATTTTGAAAGATTAAGCTTGCGATTATGGTAAGGGGCGTTACATTTCCGACGAGTGCTTGCGGTGTTTGGCCAATCACAATGCACTGGGTCAGCTGGCCAATCAGAGCAGACTGCGCTTGTCGGAAGGAGGGACTTTGTAGAAAACGAAGCGTTTGAGAGAGGCGGGACATAGAGGACCTACAATAATGTACAGTATTTGAAAAATAATGTGTTTTTTGAACATTAAAGCATGTCAACATATTCTGTTACACCAAATACACAAAATAATGATCTTTAAAAAAGCATCATATGACCCCTTTAAGAGGGTTTTGAAGGCTTCATTCACCCCAGTCAAGTGACACTAATAACAAGTACCAATAACATTTATCAGTACAAAGTAATTATTTTGGGCTGATGTTGGCATGACCTCAGGTGCACAGAAACAGATTAATCTGCTTTCCTCCTTTGAGATATTGATGGACAGTATCGATTGCTGAATCTTCATTGTGACAGGAGGTTGAATCTACAGTACAGGAAGCAAACAGGGACTTCTGGGTGTTTGGTTGAGGTTTTTGACACTTATTAGTATTCTGGGAGTGTGTGCATCTGTGTTAGCAGTTTTTAGTGCAGTGTCGTGGGAGGGGTGCGCCAGCAGCAACGGTTATGCAACCAGAGCAGCATACGCAACACACTGACTGCAGCGCCTGTGCATGCAACACACACACACACATGGTTTCAAGCACAGGTTCTTCTCTGTCTTCTCTGACCACACATGTGGGTTAGTATGTGTGTCGGTGTGTAGTAGTTCATGTGATCAGATGCCCACTTGGATAATGTAAGTCATTGATGGAATTCGTGTTAGTGTGCACATGCAATCATGAATTGCAACCTGGCCAATTCCACAACATGGTAAGCACAGCCACACAAGAACAGAAGTGCAAGCCCTGCGTGAGGATGTGGAACCCAGAAATATGACCCACATGCTAATAAATGAAAATATGTTTATTAAAATAATTTATATATATAAATATTATAAAACACTATAATAATATAAAACCTAAATATTCATTTAAAATATAATAATATATATTTTTAGATGATATATTTATGATATATATATTATCTAAAAATAAAAGTATTTAATTTACATAATATATACACATACACATACACATACACACACACACACACACATATATATATATATATATGATTCATATCATTATTAATAAATTATATACTTATATTAAATTGACTAGTTTTATTCAATACAATTGTATAGTTACTGAATTTTTTGTCAGATTAGGAACATTTTAAGGAAATTAGATTAAGGAAAAGCATTCTCATTTTGCATTAACATTTAATATACATTTGAGATAAGATGCTCATGCAAAGGTAAACTCATACAAGCATAATGACCATAAAACACTAATAATACACCATTTTAGGCATCCTTACCTGTATTTAGTTGTCTCTAGTGTGTATTTAGTGGCGAGCCTCTGGATTTGGACGAGTGGTGTGGATACGATCCTCATGGACAATGCAGTGGTCAGATGTGGGATTAATTCAAGTCTTTCTCACACGGGGACACAAGGTTCCTGTGATTCTGCTGCTGTCTCAGCAGATGCTCCTGTTGCATGTGAGAGGATGGAGGAAAGACTTCCCTGCCTGTCTCCAAGAAGGATGGATGGAAGGGTGGAGGATGGGAAAGATGGAGGACATCACCAAGTGCCGTTCTATTCTTCTTCTTGTCCACGATGGGCTCTTTTGGTTCAGTGTTGGTCCTGGTTGTTCACTCACTCACTCATTCATTCATTCACCTAGTCAGTTGTATAAGAGGAATCTTGGATCTTTGCATCCGCTTCACACACTCTGTCCGTCGTCTTCTTACTAGAATTCTCACTTGAATGCTATTTCTCTGGAATATCTTTCAATGAGGCCATTTGTCTTTCTCTGTCTTCCTCTCTCTCTCTCTCTCTCTCTCTCTTTATCTGTCTGAGAGCAAACACTCATACACACTCGCACACACACTCTCTGACTCACAAGTGCATGTTCTGCCTCTGTTTCTGTATCTTGACTCTTCCTCCTCACAGACTCTCTCTCTCTCTCTCTCTCTCTCTCTCTCTCTCTCTCTCTCTCTCTCTCTCTCTCTCTGCTGCAGTGCCTCTGCAGGCTGGATCACGTTTTCACCAGGAAAAACAATCCAGCCAATCAGAGCCCCCAACTCATCCCCCCTCCCGTTGCAAGCTCTCTTTCTCTCAGTCTCCATCCATCTCTTTGTTTTACTCTGACTCTCTGCCTCAAACAGTGCACAGATGCAAACACACACACGTTTTGTGTGGTTTGTCATTATATTCTTTCTGGATCATCAGCCCACGGCGGAAACATTGTAAACAACCAGGTGACATGTTGAGAGATGCAATACAAAAACATACAATACAAATTATGATGTTGAAAGGATGACATTTACCTTGTAAAAATGGTGTGCAAAACAGGTGTAAGATGTCCAAAGAGGATAGAAGGTCTACAGTAGTGCATTATTTATCTGTGCTGGGACGTGGGGATTGTGTTATATAACAGATTGAGATTTTCAGTTTTAGATAATCAGTTTTAGCTTTACACATGTCCTTGTGCTGTCCTACACATAATCCACAGCACTGAGAGGGAAATTGTGTATTTATGTGCAAACGCAATGAAAATCAAGAAGAATTTGAATTCAATGCGACATGTGAGTGTTGCATGCCATATTTATATCACAAACAGTTGCTAGGGTGTACTAGGTGGTTGCTAGGGTGTTCTGGATCAAAACTGTCTCAACCTGAAGTCTCTATGATATTGTGGTCTCTAGATATGACTGGGGTCTTTCAGTGTAAGTCTATTTTTCCCCTGCCTTTTTTAGCGTCAACAAGGAGAAACTTGTGAATGCTAAAAAGTCAAAAGTTTTGAGGTTTCATTCATATCTGATGAGTTACATGCTGAAGTGTGTAGTTTAAGGACACGTGTATGGTTTCATCGAATAAAAACATCCTCTGATACAAGCTGTTTCTGGCAACTGTGTGTGTAGCAGCTCAAGCTAACCTTACTCCCCCTGCAGCACGTCACATAGTCATGCAGTCCATTGTTTCTGGAGGCCGTTCAGCTTTACACACACACACACACACCAACCAACCATTCACAACTTATTTCATATGCAGGAAGAATATTTGTGATATTTATACATGAGATTTGTAGGCTACTTTATTTATCATACAACTAGCATCATTAACAGGATGCAGCTAGCATTACGCTTGTTTTCATTTGTCAGGTTGAGGGAAAATGTATTTAACAGCGATCAACCGGATTGCTTGAAAAGGCCGCTAACACCTTCAGAGTTGTTGTTTACATTGTGTTGCACGCTTTTAACTATTCTTAACTGATTTTAACAAACTAAATCATTCCAAAGAACTGCACTGCAGAAAAAAGGTACAAAAAGCTGTCACTGATGTGGTAACCTTTCAAAGTGTACTTTTAAAGTATATGTACTTTTAAGATACTAATAGGGGTAAATAAGGTACAAAGATGTACATTTTAGCTTTTGTACCCAGAGATGGGCAGTATTTTAAAGTGTGAACAAACACGCACACACACACCGTGAACACACACCCGGAGCAGTGGGCAGCCAATGCTGCGGCACCCGGGGAGCAGTTGGGGGTTCGGTGCCTTGCTCAGGGTCACGACCTCAGTCGTGGTATTGAGGGTGGAAAGAGCGCTGGATATTCACTCCCCCCACCTACAATCCCTGCCGGACCTGAGACTCTAACCATTTACCCTATTCACACATCTTTCGTTCATGTTTTTGCAATACCCGATCTAAAGTGGAAACCATTCATCATTTGTAAATATTTATTAAACGATTACTAATCATTTAGTATCTTTATAGGCATGGGCATTTTAGCTTATGTAACAAGGTTTGTGTAAAGGGTGGCTGGTTACGTTTAGCTAAATGCTTGCTTAAAGACATCACAGTTTGTAATTTTGGTGAAAAATATACTACCCTTCAGTATCATTAAACAGGATATTCCTTGAATAATAAATAAACAAGGGAAAACAAATCATTTTTTAAAGAAAATACTTTTTATCCATTTATCAAAAAGATATAATATAAACAGATTGAACTGTTCCCTTAAAAAAATTAAATTGACCCCTGTACACTGTTGACCCTTTAACCAACCCTTAAATCTACCCAAACCACCAGACCTGTCCCTAACCTTACCCGTATCACACCTCAATAGCAGCAAAAGTGTTGTGCATTAGCACAAGCTTTTAATCATTGTATAACATCTGTTAAAATCATTTGTAAACTTTCAATAAGTACTTGATCATATGGAATTCAAAGTTTAATGACATTTGTAAGCATTTTAACCAGTGGTGTATAAAGTACCTGAAAGCCATACTCAAGTAAAAGTACAGATATATTACCAGAAAATTACTTTGGTAGAAGTTGAAATCACCATTTAGAATATTACTTGAGTAAAAGTCTTAAAGTATGTGATATTTATTGTACTTAAGTATGAAAAGTATTTTTAAAATCTTAAACGTACATAAGTATTGAAAGTAAAATACAAGTAAATGCAAAATGGCAAAGAAGCAGATAAATATATATATATATATATATATATAAATGTTCATGCACAGCTTGAGTAGCAAGATTGTGTTCAGTTTTAACTCTTCCTTACATTTTGTATTTTTGGGTAAGAATGTGAAGCACTTCATCTGGTACTTAGTGTCTTTCATTCCAACATAAAGCATTTCTGGAATCTGCATCTGAAATAGCATTTAGATGTATTTATTGGCTTCATCCATCTGTCTGCTCTCCACCAATAAGCTGGTGTGTGGTGGGCAATCTGGTGCAATATGGCTGCCGTCACATCATCCAGGTGGATGCTGCACAGTGGTGGTGGTTGAGGAGATTCCCCCCTTCTATATAAAGCGCTTTGAGTGCCCAGAAAAGCGCTACATAAATGTAAGGAATTATTATTATTATTTACACAGTTTAATGTATCTCAGAGGGGACATGGATGCATTTAACCTGCAGTTACAGATGCTTAAATAATGTTTTGTTTTTAACATAAAACGTTGAATACTGATATTTGAAATTATTTAAAACATGCAAAAAAATAGTCGAAATGTGAAATTAACACCACCAGTAGGTGGCAGCAAGTGACTTTTAATGAGTGAGTCATTGAGATTCAACCGATTCATTCAAACGACTGATTCATTCAGGAACAAAGTATTTGACTGTGTTAATGAGTGAATCACTGAATCATTTATTCAAACGATTTGTTCAAAAAGCTGATTCATTCAATAAGTAAACACCGTCCATTGCTCAGAGACGCAAAACAGTGCTGTGATCTTTGTTTGGAACTATTTTCGTTGGCAAAATTGAGCAAAAACAAGCAATATTATGCCTAAAATCACTAAAGTCACTTATTGATTTACTGAACTTGTATAAAATTATTATTAAATGTGTTATCATGCATATCTGTAGAAAAACGGTACTCTTTGCGTGATATAGATTAAGTTAACTATATTCAATTATATAAATATAAAAAGCATACAGAAGCATTTTTTGCTGTATACAATTTAGAATGCCTGGAATTTTGAGTATTAATAGACTAATAAATCAACGTGAGTGCACTCTGTGTGTGATTTGGTGATATACTTGATAATGTCAGATCGCACATCATTACAACAACACTTGCCATAGTATCGCAGAAGATATACTGTATATCGCACACCCCAGACTCGACTTGAGTGGAAAATGATTAATCTGCGGTTGTGCGCACTTGTTTGCACATGAGCAAAGGTGTTTTTTAGGAGTCTAACTAGCAAACGCCAGACCACTGATTCGTCAAACCTGCTTTCCTGCAGTCCGTGTTCTTCTGACTATTTTGTAGTAAGTAACGAATATGCTTCGGGGAAATGTATTGGAGTAAAAGTATACATTTTAATTAGGAAATGTAGTGGAGTAAAAGTAAAAGTTGGCTTTTAAAAGTACTTAAGTACTGTAACGAAATATTATCACTTTGTTACAGTACACCACTGATTTTAACTTACATCAAATAATGATTTGTTTGAACATTATCTAATGTTTAATAAGTTTATTAGCAAACATTAACAAGCACATTATCTCACATTTCTAACTCTTTGAACTAGTGATTCATTAAGCATTATATAATGTTTGTTAATGATTTATTAATGAAAGTTATTATAAAGTGTTACCAAATAAAGATATTGTCTCTCAAAAGAAAGAGTTGAAGCTGAACCGCCTTAATGAGTCGTCATATTTTCAAATCTTCTTCCTGTTACCTATATAGACACAAGGTAAATATTTGCATAATCCCCTCCTGCCCGAGAAATATGAACACTCTGACTTGCCCACAAACTCTTCTGCTTGATCATGTCGAGAAGATGCTGTGTTTTCAGCCTCACTGGGCATTCCCACAGTTCCCACACGTGCACCTCAAATAAGTAAATATTAATAATAATGAATGCAGTAAAACTGCTGTCATATCACGTAAAGTACCACATACAAAGTTTAAACTTACCACTGAGAAACGTCCTGATCAAGTCGTGCTTGCGATGGAGTTTCCGGTTGAGTGACTGCATCGGTATCATCCTCGGACTCTGGCTCGAATTGATAAGGTAATATCAATAAAATTTTTGTAACCTTATAGCATCTTTGTTTACAAGTAACCCTGCGGAGCAAAAAAAATAATTATGGTAATGGGCGTTTAATTTCCGGCTCTGTGTATACAGAAAGACCAATCACAACAGACTTGGCCAGCTGACCAATCAGAGCAGAGTAGGCTTATAGAAGGGAGGAGTTTACAGACCTTAAGCTCAGAACTGCTTAAAAAAAACGTTTCGAAATCATTGAAAAATTATTCTAATATTAAATGTATATTCTGAGAAAATTACAATGTTTTCTGACCTTAGATGTGTGAGTGTGTGCAAGAGCATGAGCAATAAGTTGCTGGCCACAGCTCACTTAATGGCCACTGGTGTTGCTAATAAGGGTTTCTGAATACTAAAATTATATAGAGCCCTTCAACTGCTAAATATCAGCATTTTTAGGAGTTCATCTTTACTGTTGACAGTGAAATAGCTTGAGCCATCCTCTTGAGTAGGACTAGGCGTTATGGCAATACATTTTTGCAGGACTGCTTAATTTTTGACACACTGATAAAGAAACTATAAAGGAGCAATACAGAAACATGAAAAAATGAAGCGTAGACATATTTGATGGTATTCAAGTAAAGCAAGTCGGTTGTGTCTTAAGTGAACATAAGAAATGAGAAGAAATATGGATCAGTATATATTGGATTTATTGTCTAGTGTTGGGGTTAAAGAATATGTTATCTATAAGTTGTTTAAAGGAGGGGAAAGCACTTCTCTTTCTCTTATGTCTGTATCTAACTCCAGTATTACTAAATGTAATGACACTTTCTCTTGCACTTCAAATGATTGCTTGTAAATATTGTTTGTATTTTTGTATTTTCAAATTACTTGTATTTTAATTGAATACATTTCTCACACCAGTATTCAGTATTTTAATTAAATACATTTGATGAGCAAGTATTTGTAGTTTGTAACAAAATACTTTTTTATGTATTTGTGTCCATCTCTGTTTGTAGTTTAAATATAGGTATGTATATGTATATGTACTGCCCCAGTGACAGCTTTGTACCCTTTTCTGAGAGTGTATGACTCAGATTTCATATATATTTTAACACTTTTAAAAATATATATTGTATAGCATCAGAAATATCTTAATTTAGGCAAGGACAAATTACCTGATGAATCTTATTGGATAAGTAAAGTAAAAATTCATATTTATAGATTAAGGCCTATAATTATGTACATCGATGAGCCATTACATTATGACCACCCCCAGCCTAGAGCAATCAGAGCGCCTGGCAACCAAATGGTGTCAAATGTGCAGTTCACAGAGCAGTATATATACCACCGGAGGACCGGCTTTCGGTCAGTAGAGTGTTTGGTGTCAGAATGGGAAAGGCTGCCGATTTATCGGAGTTTGATAAAGGACAAATTGTGATGGCATGGCACCATGGAACTTTGATCTCTGAAATGACGTGCCTTGTGGGTTGTACACATCCTGCTGTAGAGAGTATGTATCAAAAGTGGTGCACGGATGGCCAAACGACAAACCATCGTCCAGCTATGTGTTGTCCACAGCTGATTGATGCCAGAGGAGAGCGGAGACTGTCATGCATTGTTCACAGAGACTGCAGGGCCACATTGTGACAAATCACCAGCAGTTACATCAGTGGTGACCAGGGCAATGTGTTGAACAGGGCAACAGTTCATTACAGCCTTCTGGGTGTGGGCCTGTGAATCTGACCACCCAGTCAGGTCCCCATGCTAACAGCATGCCATTGCCAACAACACATGAAATGGGCCAAAGATCATTGAAATTGGACCATGGATGATTGGAAGAAAGTGGCCTGGTCTGACAAATCATGACTCCTGGTGCATCACGTCGACAGCCAAGCCCGAATACGGCGATTACCAACAGAGGCTATGGCACCTGCATGCACTATTGGGCGGACACAGGCCGGTTATGCTGTGGGCAATGTTTTCTTGGAACACTTTAGGCCTCATTATCCCAATAACACTACGTAGGTATCTGAACATCGTTGCAGACCAAGTGCACCCATTCTTGGAAACTGTGTTCCCTGCCAGTGATGGCCATTACCAACAGATAATGCGCCATGCCACACTGGCAGAATGGTCATGAAGTGGTTTGAGGAACATAATGGTGAATTTCTGTTAATTCCTTGGCCTCCAAATTCACCCATTCCATCATTTGTGGTTCGACTTGGAAAAGTGGGTTCATACTACACCACCACCCTGCAATGTATGGGAACTGGAGGAACTGCTGTTGACACCCCAGTAGACCGATCTCCATCTCGTCTGAATTAATACCTCGCCACGTAGCCACTGTTTTGTGGGCTAAAGGAGGACCAACAGGTTATTAGATAGGGGGTCATAATGTAATGGCTCATCAGCGTATCTAAATATCTATGTATTCACATGCATATACTTTATATATTCATAGTTATATGTATTCAAATTTACATTCTCATACTTATAACTGTATATTCATATTTACATTTATACAGTATATTCAGAACAATATCTATATATATTTTTAAATGTACATACAGGTGCATCTCAATAAATTAGAATATTGTGGAAAAGTTAATTTATTTCAGTAATTCAACTCAAATTGTAAAACTCGTGTATTAAACAAATTCAATGCACACAGACTGAAGTAGATTAAGTCTTTGGTTCTTTTAATTGTGATGATTTTGGCTCACATTTAACAAAAACCCACCAAGTCACTATCTCAACTAATTAGAATATGTCATGACATGCCAATCAGCTAATCAACTCAAAACACCTGCAAAGGTTTCCTGAGCCTTCAAAATGGTCTCTCAGTTTGGTTCACTAGGCTACACAATCATGGGGAAGACTGCTGATCTGACAAATTCAAAGTTGTAACAACATATTCAGATTTATTGAAATTGTGAACATTCCATTCTACCATTTAAAATTTTCTAAAATATGAAAACCGTCTACCAAATGAATGTTTCCTTTATCTTTTTCTGGGAAATTCACAACTAAATCACACTAATAGGTCACTCATTGAACTTGAGTTGTTGAAGGAAACCAATGGTCCTGGACTTTGATTTCAGCTGTTTCAATAGAATCTTCACTCTAAATTAAGTATTAACTTTCCTCCTGCACTCTTGCCTTTGAAAGGGTCTGCACACATGACTTTAATCTGAGATTTTTTTCAGAGGTTGTTATGGTAGTTTTGAACATGCTTCTGGCTTCTTACAAGTGTGCATCATAAATACTAAAGTTCATTATTTTAATAAAGACATAATAAAGACAGAAAACATTAAATTAATACATTACAGAGTACAAGATATATACCATGGCAAAAAATATGAATGTTATTAAATAAAATATCTTTGCTTGTCCTAGACAAAAATATATTTTTTTACTTACAAGAAAATCAAAGCTTACCAAATAGTAAGACCAAAATATAACAGAATTTTTTTTTTTTTTTGAGTTTGGTAGATGAAAGGTATCTTAAAAATAGCACAGAAAAAGACTTTGCATTGATTTGATCATAATGTATCAGAAGACTTTACAGGAAACATACAACAAAGCGGACTAGAACTTTATATTATTAGTTATAACTATTACTCTGTAATATGTCAAAGGTACAAAGGTAGAACTTGCAGTAAACATTGTCAAATGTACAGTAAAAACAGTCAGGCATGTTTTAAATTAGATACTGTAGCAGCTAAGAAAGATTTGTCATGACTACAAGTGAACTATCAGTTTTGGTCTTGGGTTTAAAATGAAAGTCAAAAATATTTTCTATTCTACTGCCATCAAATCAAAAACAGTAGGCAGCTGTAAGGACGTTTTTGTTGAGGATATTATAAGGAAGTATTGAGTGTTTCAAGAGGAACTTTTGTAACTTCTTGTGTTACAAACACAATGAGTAGTGAGTAGAGTAATGTCAGATTACTCACATTTAGCTTGTTGTTACAGATAAGGCAACATTTCTGTCCACAGAATACAGCTCTAATATCCTTAATATAGTTAGTTGATACTGATGTGATCTTTAACCAAAGAAACCATGAAAGAAGATGCAGACAGTGAGGAGGATAATAGCATTAGCGTTGACCACGTTTCTCCATAGAGGTTTCTCAGTAGTGTCTGTGAGTTTCATCTTCAACTCTGCCTCCTGTTCTTTAGTCAGTTTAGGTGCATTGCCTTGATCAAAGCCGCAGAACCAGTTGTAGGCCTTCTTCCAACAGCTTGGATCCTCACGCACCTCTGCAAGGTCGAGAGACAAGCGGAAAGTTGTTACTTGTTTTTAATGTTTTAAAAATACTTTATGTGTGCAATAATTTACACAAGTAAGGCATTTGCCTGAATCAACATCCTTTGGTTTTCCTAGAACAGGGGTGTCACACTCAATTCCTGGAGGGCCGGAGCCCTGCAGAGTTTAGATTCAACCCTAATTAAACACACCTGATCCAACTAATCAAGTCCTTCACGCTTATTTGAAAACTACATGGTATGTGTGTTGGAGCTGGGTTGGAACAAAACTCTGCAGGACTCCGGCCCTCCAGGAATTGAGTTTGAGACCCCTGTCCTAGAATTACAATCTATTCAACTAATTATGGCCCTAACCTAGTCTCAGCGTCACACGGCACACTCACAGTCCTTTCACTGAGTCCTGTGATGCTCATTGCAAACAAAAATGGAGAGTGCTATCTGATTGTACATATTTGGTGGATCGTGCAGATGTACCTTCCGTTTGCATAGAGTCTGAATCCTGATCTTCAGTCCAGTCATCTTCTTCCAGATCAATCCTCTCCTCAGTGCTGTTCCTCAAACTCCAGCAGAGCCTGTACAGCTGTAAAACAACAAGGGGCCACAGAATGAGAATGACAGAGAAATTGCTTTTCTATCTAAATCTCTGTTTTTCAATAATGTTATGTTGATAAATCTACATATATAGGCCCTACGACCATTCAAAAGATTGGGGTTGTAAAATACGTCTGTAGTGCATACATTTTCATAAGTTTTCTATTTTAACATATATTAAAAAGTAATTTATTCCTGTGATGCAAAGCTGAATTTTCAGCATCATTACTCCAGTCTTCAGTGTTACATGATCCTTCAGAAACCATTATGCTGATTTGCTGATCAAGATTTGCTATTATGAATGTTGAAAACACTTTTTGTTGCTTGATATTTTTGTGGAAACCATGATACACTACCATTCAAAAGATTTTCTTTAAAAAAAAAAATCATGTTTATTCAGCAAGGAAGCATACATTTTTTCAAAAGTGACAGAAAAGACTTCCATTTCAAATAAATGTTGTTCATTTAACTTTCTGTTCAACAAAGAATAAAAAATGCTTGGAAACAAAGAAAAAAAAGATGGTTTCCACAAAAATGTTTTCGACATTACTGTTTTTACTGTATTTTAGATCAAATGCAGTCTTGAGCATAAGAGACTTCTTTCAAAAGCATTAAAAAAATCATAAGTATTCTGAACTTTATAGTTTAGTTGTAAGAAGAGCTTACATGTTTGTCATCAATGGGTTTGGTCACGAGGGAGATGCCCAGGATCAATATACAGGACAGGCTGAAGAGGATGAGGGCGAAATAGAGGTAGTGCACACCACAGATGATCGTGGGACAGTTACTGGGACTCACGCAGCTGCCTGTGCCGTAGGCAAACTCAGTTATCATACGTGCCAGACCCACCAACAGACCAATACACAACCCGTAGAAAGCACCCTGTGAGGACACATCAACAACATGTGCTTTAAAATCTCAACACCCATTCACTGCAATTATAAAGCTTGGAAGAGCCAGGACATTTTTAATATAACTCTGATTGTATTTGTCCGAAAGAAGAAAGTCATGTACACCTAGAATGGCTTGAGGGTGAGTAAATCATGGGGTCATTTTCATTTTTGGGTGAACTATCACTTTAAGAATATGAACCATGGTTTTACAACAAATAAAACAAACAAAAAAACATGGTAATTGCAGTTAACCACAAATTAACCATGGTTTTGCTGCACTAACCATAGTTTAACCATTTGTAGTTAAACTGTGATTATACAGATGGTAATCAATCCGGCAAAAATCATATTTACTACACATTTACTGTAATAAAACCATGGTTAATTTAGTTGCTAGCATGTTTTAACACATTGTTAACATGTTTTGGTAACACTTTACAATAAGGTTTATTAGATAACATTAGTTAACTACTTTAGTTAACATGAACTAAGCATGAACAATACTTCTACCGCATTTATTAATATTATTAATGCATTATTAAAATCAAAAGTTGTACTTGTTAACATTAGTTAATGCACAGTGAATTAACACGAACTAACAATGAACGACTGTATTTTCATTAATTAACATTACCAAAGATTAATAAATACAGTAATAAATGTATTGTTCATTGTTTGTTCATGTTAGTTAATACATGAACTGACATTAACTAATGGAACCTTATTGTAAAGTTTTACCTATGTTTTAAGTTGCTAGTTTTCCATGCTGCTAGCATGTTTCTAGCATATTTTAGCAAGTTGCTGGCATGTTTTAACAATAGGTAGATGCAACATTCAACTACTCCAGACATGTCGATGCATTCGCCATCTTGGAACTGTCAACGTGTCGTCACTCACAGTAAAAATCAGTGAGTTTTCCAAGATTGTGCAGCCTCTGGTTGTAAAAACCTCAGAAATTTAAATTCTCAAAGAAATGGCATAACCTGCATGTGAGAATGTGTTGGTTTTTAAACTATGGTACATTTTTGATGTTGTGTCAGCTAATGCCTTCATCTTGTTGTGTTGTGTTAGTTTAGCAAAATCTTCTGCTGAAGTCTATTGTAGATATAGATATTCATAAATGCGTATAACTATACGGTTGCAGATCCACAGTCAACTTGCTCTTGAGTGTTCATGAACCGGCTTTGACTGTTCCAATATGGCGGACAGCTTGCATACATACAGCGGCCCATAGAAACAGCCAATAATGAGGTATCAATGTATATATATATATGGTTTTCACGAGTTGCTAGCATGTTTTCACACACTGTTAGCATGTTTTTAACACATTGCTAGCATATTTCTATCATGTTTTAGTACATTGTAAAGCAACATAATAATCATCAGCAAAATTTTTATTGTGTGTGAAATATATGTTTTATACAATAAAAAAAATTGGAAATAGCAAAATGGAAACAAAATTATTGCAAAGCTACGAAATGTTTAGATTTAACTCACTGGTTCATTGACTCGCTTGCAGAAAATGGCGAGGGTGAAGACAGCAGCAATGGGTGGAGCCAGATAACTGGTGATAGACTGAATGTAGTCGAAGAGCTGCCCGCTCTGAGCCGACTGAACGATGGGGATCCACGCGATACTCACGCCGATCAGAAACAGCATGAACACCCTAAACACATGAACACAAGCCTCTCAGAGCCTATTCATCTCAGTTTCTGCTCACAAAATCAGAAAATCAATATCCAACACAAACAAGCAGACACGTGAACACACCTCCCCGCGATCATGAGCTCCTTTTCCTTGGATTTGGGGCGGATCTTGGTGTAAATGTCCATTGTGAAGAGTGTGCTGGCGCTGTTAAAGATGGAAGTGAGTGAACTCATCAGAGAGGCCAACATGACGGACAACATCAACCCTCTGAGACCTTCGTAAACACACACAGCAGTTTAGAGCCATATCACCAAACAGATCTATCAAAGCAGTCTATTAGAGATGTAAGAGACAGAAATAGAAATATCAGATTATTCTTTACCGTTTGGCATCAGATCCAACACAAGTTTTGGATAAGCAATATTACTGCAGCCCACACTGGCTCCACAGTAGTAGTCACACTCTGCTGGATCCACGCATGCAATCTCATCTGACACACAAAAAAAAATAAAAAATTAGTTCACTAATAGTCTTTCACTGTTCACTGACCTTCTGATGCATGATGCATTCAAAAAATGTCACAAAAATTGCTGCACATTACTTTTGGATTGTCAGAATTTCTTACCACAAAGTCCACATATCATTTTGGCTAAATTGTTTAATTTTGCTAAATTATTCAGCTCTGTAATTGTTATGGTATTATGAACGTCAGATTTACCCTCCCTGAAATGTCATATGAAACCAGTGTTATTTTGGTATTATTTGCATACTACCGATATCTGTTAGTATTTTAAATAAAAATTTATTTATATATTTGCAGTTTTCATTTTCATTTTTTTTTTTTTTTTGTTATGAGTTTGTCATTTTTCTTTCTTCTTCTTCTTTTTTTTATGTCTAATATGCAGAATTATTCTTTTATGTCTGCTGTTCAACACAATTAAAAATATATAGAATTATTTATTAGAAGAATAAAAACCTACCATATATTATTATTATTATTATTATTATTATTAAGGCACAATATTAATAAAATATTAAAGAACCAACTGAAACATGGAAATCAATGTTACTTTAGCATTATTTATATACTATTATAGTATTTACTAGTATTTTGAATTAGCATTTATTTTTATATTTTAATTTTAATTTACGTTTTAGTCTTGTTATGTGCTTTGTAATTTTTTTAATTATTTTTATACTTTAAAATTAAACATTTCTATTTTAATTCCTTAACGTTTAAGTTTTTGTTTAATTTTATATTTCAGCTTTATTTCAATAAGCGAAAACAGTTTTTTTAGTTTTAGTTAATAGTAACAACACTGCTTCAAACAAAAACTGCGGTTGGTTGCTTAAAGTGTAAATCAGACTCTCTGTCTGTCTAAGTAGGCCGTTGCTTGTTAAAATAAGTTACTAGCATATTCTGTGAGAAATAAGTGGACCAGACTTTATGCTGATGAGCAACACTCTAGTTCTATGAGACTGATCAAACCTTAGTTCACCATATATCACTCAGACAAGATTCAGTCAACATATTTGTTGACATACAAAATAGTCAGTTTATCACCATTCTCACCCAGGATGGTGCCAGTCTTTCTTACCTGTGTACAGCACTCGGCTGATCATGCCAGGGAAAACCATGAGGAACATTGGCAGAAGTTTGAGGTAACCACACAGGATGCAGCCCGCTTTCACATGAGACAGGTTCTTGGCAGACAGACAGCGCTGCACAATCACCTAAAACAAGATGGAGAGTTTGTGTGATTAACCCAGAGAAACATTTCAGTGCTCACAGCTGATTAGTCCATTTATTGGCTAGTTCAGAAGGGCCTTGCATTTAAAGTTTGAGCTTTTATTTATGGTGGCTGTTCAGTTTATACACTTCTGTTCAATAGTTTTTGTTTAAAAAAGCTAACGTTTTTGAAAGAAGTCTCACCAAGGCTGCACTCATTTAATCAAAAATACAGTAAAAACAGTAATATTGTGAAATGTTATTACAAAGTAAAATATCTGTTTTCTATTTGAAAATATTTTAAAATGTAATTTATTCCTGTGATGCAAAGTTGAATTTTCAGCATCATTACTTCAGTGTCACATGATCCTTCAGAAATCATTCTAATATGCTGATTTGCTGCTCACATTTATTGCAATTATTATAAATGTTGAAAACAGTTGTGCTGCTTCTTATTTTTGTGGAAACCATGATTTGTAGTATTGTAGTACTGTACTGTATTTTTTTCCACCACTATATAAACAGTTCTTGAGATGCTGGGAAAGTACATCATGAACTATGATAAACTTTTATGGCTGTTTTTCTGCTGTAGTGCTACATACAGTACAAACAAAGACTATTGATATACTGTTCATAAAAACAAACATCTGAGGATTAGTAGATTTAAATTACATGACTTTTGGGTTACACTTTATTTCGATAGTCCACTTTAGACATTCTACTAACTATAAGTAACTTTGTAACTACATGTCAACTACATGTCAACTAATTCTCATTAATTTGCAACTACATGTCTACAGTAAAAACAGTAATATTGTGAAATGTTATTACAAAGTAAAATATCTGTTTTCTATTTGAAAATATTTTAAAATGTAATTTATTCCTGTGATGCAAAGTTGAATTTTCAGCATCATTACTTCAGTGTCACATGATCCTTCAGAAATCATTCTAATATGCTGATTTGCTGCTCACATTTATTGCAATTATTATAAATGTTGAAAACAGTTGTGCTGCTTCTTATTTTTGTGGAAACCATGATTTGTAGTATTGTAGTACTGTACTGTATTTTTTTCCACCACTATATAAACAGTTCTTGAGATGCTGGGAAAGTACATCATGAACTATGATAAACTTTTATGGCTGTTTTTCTGCTGTAGTGCTACATACAGTACAAACAAAGACTATTGATATACTGTTCATAAAAACAAACATCTGAGGATTAGTAGATTTAAATTACATGACTTTTGGGTTACACTTTATTTCGATAGTCCACTTTAGACATTCTACTAACTATAAGTAACTTTGTAACTACATGTCAACTACATGTCAACTAATTCTCATTAATTTGCAACTACATGTCTACTTTTGAAAGGTTTGTTCTGCAATGCCGGTTGGAGAGGAAGAAATGAAAGCATACCCCAGCCTTTATGTAGATGGGCACGAAGAGCCATCCCAGAATAATCACAACAACAAGAGCCTGAGGAAAAAAATTAAAAAGAGACAAAAACTATGAAAAATTATTTTTGTTAATTAAAATAAAGCTGAAATACTATAAAATATAAATAAATAAAGATGAAAAACATGATAAAAAAGTAAATAATACTAAAATAACTTTAAGATAAATTTTTAAATGTTTTAATTGGTTCTTTAATATCTTACTACTACTACTAATAACACATAGTATGTTTTTATCCTTCTAATAAATAATTATAATTTTGCTTTTATTCTACTGAAAAGCAAAAATAAAATAATTAAAAATCAGTTCTATTTATCAGACATTTTTATGACTATATTTAAACGCAAAATGTAGAATAATATTTTTTTCCATAGTCATGAATAGTAAGCTAAAACATCAAATCCAGCCACACATCAAAATGATTGAATATCATAAATGTAATTTTAAGGCATTTTTAACATACGTTCCACTCAAACCCCCCGATAGCAATGCCAGCCGCTGCTCCAGTTCCTGCTATTCCCACAAAATGCCCACTTCCGATGTTACTTGCAAAGAGAGAGGCTCCAATCTAGAAAAAAGTTGAACATTTTTTAAAGCAATTTGACTAAGATTTGCTTCATATTATATCTACTAATATACAAACATTTGATATTCTGTATCAGGGTTTAAACTGAAGTGAAATCTGAATCTAAGAAATCAGCTACATTTTTGAAGGTCAGAAAGGTTACAAAGGTGTAAGTCTTCAGCATAGGATTGTGGGAACTGTATTGCTTCAGAACATATTAACTCTGTCTACTGTTTGACTATATCTGGCAATACAATCACCATAATGATAAGTTATAACAACTGCTTCTTCTGCACAGCCTGAGGTGTAATTCAAACAATAACGAATGCAACTATGAACTTTGAAATAACAAATAAAACCTTTAAAAAATTGGTATTAGGTGATAACTTTAACATGAACCACAGCATGTCAGCTCCATAAAAACTGCATGAGCAAAGCATAGCAGTATTTTCAGCTGTGAATTGTGAGTTGCATCTGGCATCAGTGCATAATGGCCCCATAAAAGTTATCATTCACCCATGATATCAAGGTTCTGAAATGGAGGGGCAGTTAGGGTCATTATCATGCCATATCTGTTATCATGTGAAATCACTGGTCATGCTATTGATAGATACATAATCAGCTTCTACTTTTATGGCTGTTTCAGTCTTTCGTAGCACATTACGACAGAAATTCGCCACATTTAGCACACTAAATGATTGATCACTATTGATGTTGTATTTGATCAAGCGGTGTCATTTTGTCGATGTCCATAACATTTTGAGTACAAAACAAAATGCTTTTAAGATTTAAAGCACGGTCATCCTCAATTTTGGTCCATTTACTTACTGGCCACCACACCATACTCCTTTTTGTATGGGTTGACACAGATTCTGGACTCACAGAGATTTTGGTGAAAACGTAAAGAAACAGGGAGAGCACGGACAGGTAGATCCGGATCCGCTGCCCACCAAAGCGTTTCTTCAGGTACTCTGGCATGGTCACGACCTGCAGATGCAAAGAGAAGAAAGGGTCATAAAAATGATACCGCAGAGATAAAGTGGTCGACACATTCATGTTGTGTAAGTCTTTGAAAGGTTTGTTCTGCAATGCCGGTTGGAGAGGAAGAAATGAAAGCATACCCCAGCCTTTATGTAGATGGGCACGAAGAGCCATCCCAGAATAATCACAACAACAAGAGCCTGAGGAAAAAAATTAAAAAGAGACAAAAACTATGAAAAATTATTTTTGTTAATTAAAATAAAGCTGAAATACTATAAAATATAAATAAATAAAGATGAAAAACATGATAAAAAAGTAAATAATACTAAAATAACTTTAAGATAAATTTTTAAATGTTTTAATTGGTTCTTTAATATCTTACTACTACTACTAATAACACATAGTATGTTTTTATCCTTCTAATAAATAATTATAATTTTGCTTTTATTCTACTGAAAAGCAAAAATAAAATAATTAAAAATCAGTTCTATTTATCAGACATTTTTATGACTATATTTAAACGCAAAATGTAGAATAATATTTTTTTCCATAGTCATGAATAGTAAGCTAAAACATCAAATCCAGCCACACATCAAAATGATTGAATATCATAAATGTAATTTTAAGGCATTTTTAACATACGTTCCACTCAAACCCCCCGATAGCAATGCCAGCCGCTGCTCCAGTTCCTGCTATTCCCACAAAATGCCCACTTCCGATGTTACTTGCAAAGAGAGAGGCTCCAATCTAGAAAAAAGTTGAACATTTTTTAAAGCAATTTGACTAAGATTTGCTTCATATTATATCTACTAATATACAAACATTTGATATTCTGTATCAGGGTTTAAACTGAAGTGAAATCTGAATCTAAGAAATCAGCTACATTTTTGAAGGTCAGAAAGGTTACAAAGGTGTAAGTCTTCAGCATAGGATTGTGGGAACTGTATTGCTTCAGAACATATTAACTCTGTCTACTGTTTGACTATATCTGGCAATACAATCACCATAATGATAAGTTATAACAACTGCTTCTTCTGCACAGCCTGAGGTGTAATTCAAACAATAACGAATGCAACTATGAACTTTGAAATAACAAATAAAACCTTTAAAAAATTGGTATTAGGTGATAACTTTAACATGAACCACAGCATGTCAGCTCCATAAAAACTGCATGAGCAAATCATATCAGTATTTTCAGCTGTGAATTGTGAGTTGCATCTGGCATCAGTGCATAATGGCCCCATAAAAGTTATCATTCACCCATGATACCAAGGTTCTGAAATGGAGGGGCAGTTAGGGTCATTATCATGCCATATCTGTTATCATGTGAAATCACTGGTCATGCTATTGATAGATACATAATCAGCTTCTACTTTTATGGCTGTTTCAGTCTTTCGTAGCACATTACGACAGAAATTCGCCACATTTAGCACACTAAATGATTGATCACTATTGATGTTGTATTTGATCAAGCGGTGTCATTTTGTCGATGTCCATAACATTTTGAGTACAAAACAAAATGCTTTTAAGATTTAAAGCACGGTCATCCTCAATTTTGGTCCATTTACTTACTGGCCACCACACCATACTCCTTCCAGCCAGGAAAAAGCCTCCCACTGTGGCTCGATTGGTCCGTACCATTGCCTTTGGACAGAAAGAGCCATTCAATTCAGCATATATACAGTCCCAGCCACTTAGAATGTTAGACAAAATTATATGTGACTTTATATAAGGTGTCATACCTGCAGGATCAGACACATTTCATAATAACACATCACATTGGTGGACTCAAAGGTTGATGTATTGGTGTTCCAAAATGCTGATTAAAATCACTTTCGATTGAGTGTAGCACGTAACACTACTGATGGTATGTCAAAGTATCATAAGTATTGTATGGCAGCTACCTCTCAAAGTACCATGCAATTACCATGTGATACCAGTACTTTTTTTTGTATGGGTTGACACAGATTCTGGACTCACAGAGATTTTGGTGAAAACGTAAAGAAACAGGGAGAGCACGGACAGGTAGATCCGGATCCGCTGCCCACCAAAGCGTTTCTTCAGGTACTCTGGCATGGTCACGACCTGCAGATGCAAAGAGAAGAAAGGGTCATAAAAATGATACCGCAGAGATAAAGTGGTCGACAGTCCCAGCCACTTAGAATGTTAGACAAAATTATATGTGACTTTATATAAGGTGTCATACCTGCAGGATCAGACACATTTCATAATAACACATCACATTGGTGGACTCAAAGGTTGATGTATTGGTGTTCAGTGGATTTGTTTGTTGTTCGATTAAATATGTTTGAATTTTCTCAAGAGGGTTTAAAATGATATGGATTTCAGATGGGCAAATACATACAGAAAAATATGGTGTTATCAAAAAATCCCAGAAATGTCAATGCCCTCAATAAGACTAATTAAGATACATTAAGACAATATAAAAATGTTTATATATTTATATTGTATGTATATATATTAATTAATTTTTTTAAGGATTTTAGAATTTTTTTCGAATGCAAAAATGCATTATATATTTTATCTGAAAAAAAATTAGTTTTTCTAAAGGATTTTAGCATTTAAAAAAAACCAAACAACTTGAAAAACTGCTTTATATTATATGTTGGGTAAACTCTATTATAAGGACCAATTCTCCCTATTAACTTGTTGCTTATTAGCATGCATATTACTAGTATATTGGCTGTTTATTAGTACTTATAAAGCACATATTAATGCCTTATTCTGCATGACCATATTTTAGATCTCTTAATCTTACCCCATACCTAAACTTAACAACTACCTTATTAACTATTAATAAGTAGCAAATTAGGAGTTTATTGAGGGAAAACTCTTAATTAATAGTGAATATGTGTTCCCTATTCTAAATTTTTAGAGGGTTTTAGTTTTTTTTTTTGCAAAGCAACTTGCAAAATGCATTGTATTATATTAATTATATTATATTATATTATATTATATTATATTATATTATATTATATTATATTATATTATATTATATTATATTATATTATATTATATTATATTATATTATATTATATTATATTATATTATATTATATTATATTATATTATATTATATTATATTATATTATATTATATTATATTATATTATATTATATTATATTATATTATATTATATTATATTATATTATATTATATTATATTATATTATATTATATTATATTATATTATATTATATTATATTATATTATATTATATTATATTATATTATATTATATTATATTATATTATATTATATTATATATTAACTTTCTGCTAAATCCATCACCATCTCATTCTGTCTTCAGACTTATCTCAAACAGCCATTGTACAATTATATGCGGAGGCAAGGTAAACAATTCACAAGTCTGTCAATGGTAGAAAAATATTTTACAGGTGAATAGAAACTATTGACCACTTACCCATACTCCCACAGCCAGAACCACCAGAAAATATATAACAATCACTGAGATGTCCGCTGGATTGTTAACATATATAGTGACGTTTTTTCTGTTCTCATTGCGAACCCAAGAGAATCCAAAATAATCTTCACCCATTTTGCTGATGTTTGAAGGGCCAGTGGAGCAGCACACTGCGTCCCTCTCTGACACAACGGTAAAGACACCTGGATCACACGCTCACCTGCAGGTGTATGAACGTATCTGCGTGTGCACACATTCACTTATATGTGTGCGTATAGAGATGGGTGTGACCTTCTCAGAGTTAATTATAAAAGTGTGTTTGTGTCTTAGAGCTGTCAAAAATCTGAGATTTTATATTCATTAATGATCAACTTATATAGCAGGAAGTATGAGACTCAGTACTTGAAAAGAGTAAGAGGACATTTCAGCAGCCCCATCACCTGCATCTTAATTATTGGGTTTCACTGAGTCAACTATGTCAAGTAAAGATCCACTTCTCAAATCTATGGTCCAGAAATTAGTGTATATACTGTAACATTGGTTATAAGGACACCCTTATGTTTTAAGTGGCACTGCAGCTTGAACACAAAAGAAAGTGAAAATGGCTGATCAAATGACAAACGACAGCCCTTACAAATTTAGGGTTCATACTCTACAGGAGCATTTAATGGACATCCTAAAGCGATTCTATTGGTTGAGAAACTTGGTTACTCTGCTCATTGCCTGATTTTACCAAAAACTGCTTAAGTGTATTTAGTCTTAATCATGAAACACATTAATGCATATAATTTTATCATATTTTTCTAACTGCATAGCATATTAAATTACCAAAGCTAAAAATTGTGAAATTTAACATTTCAGGCTTTAGTGTGCAAGTTAACAGTTTACCTTGCTAGCTTAGCATAGCACTAATGAGTTAAGGAAGGCTGTTTTGATTAGGTAGAACGTCTCGGTTACGTATGGTAACCCTCGTTCCCTGAAGGAGGGAACGGAGACGTCACGTCAGATGACCGACGAATTGGGATCTCGCTTAGAGAGACCAATCTACTTCGAGTGTAAACTAAATGAGTCAATGTACATTGGCATGCGATTATTGCATCCAGCTGCCGCTGATCACAGTGTGAGTATAAGTAGGCAGCAGATGCAGCGCATTTTCAGGTTTTCGCTGAGGAGCCGAGCCGGTGAGCGATGGTACAGGAGCTGTGGCGACGGGACGGGACATCACATCGGATGACAGAGGAATTGGGATCCCTAACAAAGGGCCACAGGTACTGCCCCTTCCAGTGTCCCGTGGAAGCCACCTGCGCCCCTACTTTTTGGCGTAGGCCAGTGCTTACCACAAGAGGACCAGCTACTGCTGCTATGGCACTATCCAATCAGTAGGACTGGATAACACTGGGTAAACGTACCCGTTCCACTTGGGACAGGAACGTTGCGGAAGTTCCATCTTTCCCGAAGGAGGTTTCGGAAGCAAATACACATATGGACATCCGTTTAGGTGCATATGGAAGATTGGAGGTGATTGAAATCCTCATGGAATGGCAGAAGTCTGCCTGGGAAACATGGGCACTCAGGCTATACCGTGGACTTTACACATATGGGATCCACTTAGGTCTTACATATGGAACCCAGCCTTCTACTGGTTCTCAAGGATTCAACGAGTGAAGGCCTGGTGCCGGACGCTCCACCACGTCTGGCTGCCGAGGGGATGGAGGAGCTCAACAGGGTCTACTATATGGACTCTATGGAGTGGTTTTAGCAAGCCGACCAGAAGCCGGGGCCTCTCAGTGCTTGTACCCGTTTGAGGTGAGAACACAGGAGGATACTGGCTCCACACGAAAGCTATAGAATCTAGTGAATGAGTTAGGGGTCGCCCAGCCCGCAGCTCTACAGATATCTGCCAGTGAGGCACCACGAGCCAGCACCCAGGAGGATGCAACACTTCTAGTTGAGTGAGCTCGCAACCTGAATGGGCAGGGCACACCCTGTGCCTTATAAGCCAGGGTGATGGCATCCACTATCCAGTGGGCCATCCTCTGCTTTAAGACGGCATTCCCTTTTTGCCGGCCTCCGTGACAGACAAAGAGCTGGTCTGAGGTCCTGAAACTTTGCGTCCGGTCTACGTAGCACCTTAAGGCTCGGACGGGACAGCACAAAACTAGGGCTGGGTCTGCCTCCTCCGAGGGCAGCGCTTAGAGGTTCACCACCTGATCCCTAAAGGGAGTAGCGGGAACCTTGGGCACGTAGCCGGGCCGGGGCCTCAGGGTTACCTGGGAATCAGCCGGCCCGAACTCTAGGCACGAATCGTTGACCAAAAATGCGTGCAGGTCCCCTACCCTCTTGATGGAGGTGCCAGTGAGGCACCACGAGCCAGCACCCAGGAGGATGCAACACTTCTAGTTGAGTGAGCTCGCAACCTGAATGGGCAGGGCACACCCTGTGCCTTATAAGCCAGGGTGATGGCATCCACTATCCAGTGGGCCATCCTCTGCTTTAAGACGGCATTCCCTTTTTGCCGGCCTCCGTGACAGACAAAGAGCTGGTCTGAGGTCCTGAAACTTTGTGTCCGGTCTACGTAGCACCTTAGGCTCGGATGGGACAGAGCAAAGTTAGGGCTGGGTCTGCCTCCTCCGGGGGCAGCGCTTGCAGGCTCAACACCTGATCCCTGAAGGGAGTAGTAGGAACCTTGGGCACATAGCTGAGCCGGGGCCTCAGAATTACCTGGGAGTCAGTCGGCCTGAACTCTAGGCACGAATCATCGACCGAAAATGCATGCAGGTACCCTACCCTCTTGACCGAGGCCAGTGCAAGCAGGAGTAGAGTTTTCATTGACAGAAACTTCAGCTCGACTGTCTGCAAAGGCTCAAATGGGCCTTGCTGTAGTACTGTGAGCACTAGAGTCAGGTACCAAGAGGGTATAGAGTGGGGCCATGGAGGATTTAGCCTTCTCGCCCCCTAAAGGAACCTGATGATCAGGTCATGCTTCCCCAGTGACTTCCCTTCTACGGGGTCGTGGTTAGCTGCGATTGCAGCAACATAGACTTTAAGGGTGGAGGGAGACAGCCTTCGCTCCAACCCTTGCTGCAAAAAGGTCAGCACGACTCTGATCGGGCATCTTCGGGGTCTTCTCGGTGAGAAGAACATCACTTAATGACCATGTTCCACTTCAAAGCGTAAGCGTGTCTCGTGGACGGTGCTCTCGCTGAAGTGATGGTGTCAACTACCTCTTGGGGACCTCTTAGAACCTCCGCGTCCCGCCCAGGGACCAGACATGAAGTTTCCAGAGGTCTGGAAACGGGTGCCAAAGGGTGCCCCGTCTCTGAGTCAGTAGAAATCGGCCAAGGAGGGGCTGTCATGAGGAGCATTAGTTCCGGGAACCAGGTCCAGGTAGGCCAATTGGGCGCCACCAACATGACCTGCTCTTCATCTTCCCTGACCCTGCACAGTGTCTGTGCAAGAAGGCTCACTGGGGCAAAAACACATATTTGCGAAGGCCCCGCGGCCAGCTGTGTGCCAGTGCGTCCGTGCCGAGTGTTCCCTCGGTCAGGGAGAACAACTGACAGTGAGAGGTTTCTGGAGAGGCAAACAGGTCTACCTGAGCGGCTCCGAAACGTCTCCAAATCAGCTGGACTGTCTGGGGATGGACTCGCCATTCTCCCGGGAGCGCAGCTCGAGACAGCTCGTCGACTGCCCGGTTGAGCAGCCCAGGAATGTGAACAGCACGAAGCGACCTCAGATGCTTCTGACTCCAGAGGAGGAGGTGGCGGGCGAGTTGCTACATGCGACGGGAACGCAGACCACCTTGTCGGTTGATGTACGCAACGGTCGCCGTGTTGTCCGTGCAGACTAGTACATGCTTGCCTCGTAAGCGCCCTTTGACACGGCTCAAGACAAGGTGCACTTGATGTGCCAGTGCAGTTGGGGCCCCGTCCAGACCCCTGACACTGCAAGCCCGTTGTACGTGGCCCCCCAACCGGTGGTTGAGGCATCCGTGTAAACCACATCATGTCTGGAGACCTGCTCTAGGGGCACTCCTGCCCGGAGAAACGCAAGAGAAAATTGGTCCCAGAGAAAATTGCTCTTTCGTCGAGATTTTCCAGATTCTCCACCCGGCCCTCCTCCGGGGGCGGGAGAGGTGCCTTCACCATCCCTCAAGAGCAGCTTCCTCCCTCTCTGGGTCGCCCGTCCCGGGGCCTCTTGCTCACCGCCAGGTTTGAAGGGGGCCCGGACGGGTGGGGCGGCCTGCCTACGCCCAGCTCCACGGCACCGCTTGCTGGAGGCTGCTGCGAATGCGGCACGGGAACGGGGGCGGACGCGTGGAGGCAGCAGCTGCCCGCCGGGGCAGGGTGTGCGCCTCCGTCTGCTTCTGTGCAGCCGAGAGCTGCTGGGCCAGGCTCTCGACTGCATTGCCGAGGAGGCCAGTCTGGGACACAGGGGCATTAAGGAACCGAACTTTGTCGGCGTCCCTCATATCGACCAGACACAGCCCGTTTTGGCAGTCCTGGACCACCATAGTGGACATCGCACAGCCCAGAGACCGCACAGTGACCTTCGTCGCTCGTAGTGCGAGGTCCGTTCCTCAGGCTGTATAAGCATCACCGGACAGGCCAGACTAGTACCTACAGACCTAGGAGGGGAGGCACGGTTCGCCCTGCCGGGTGGAGGTGGTATTAGGACGCAACTGTATCGCAACCGGCTGCTCCACCGGGGGGACCCCTGTATACCCCCTAGCTGCACCCCCGTCGAGGGTGGTGAGGGAGGAGGAACCTGCAGATCGGTTACCGGCAGTAAAAGGTGCCCTGGTGAGCTCCTCATGCACCTCTGGGAAGAAAGGCACCGAGGCGGGCTGCTGAGAACCAGCGCGGTCCACCCCGAAGAACCAATCGTCCAACCTTGAGGACACGGTGGAAGTTTCCACTCGAGCCCTACCCCCACAGCGGCCCGAGAAAGCATAGCCATTATTTCCTGATCCGATTCAGGCATTGCTAGAGGCGCACAGGAGAGATGGCCACCTGCAACACAAACAGGGGGTAGTGCAGCCTGATGTGTGCAACCCACTCGATACGGGAAAACCACCACCGCTGAAGCGCCGTAGCGCCAACACGAAGAGCTCTCAAAGAGCGCGCTGAACTCGTTCAGTCTTCTTCTCTCAGTAGAATAGTCAGGAGCAGAACGATGTGATCACTCGGCTCCGAAGCGAAAAGCTGAATATGCGCTGCATTTGCTGCCTACTTATACTCACGCTGTGATCAGCGGCAGCTGGATGCAATAATCGCATGCCAATGTGCATTGGCTCGTTTAGTTTACACTCTACATAGATTGGTCTTGATCCCAATTCGTTGGTCATCCGACATGATGTGATTATGAGCCAATCACATGAGCTGCACATGCCATGTTACTAATTACACATCATGTCAAGATTAAAAGCCCTGTCATATTAGGACATAAAAAGTCCACTGTCTACTGTCAAGAGTGTAGCAATGTATGAAGCACAGGTTACACAAACCAAGCAGCTTTCTGTTGGTCAACAAAGCAAATTTGCATGAAAAACTTTACTCCAGTGCGAAATTTGCATTGGGAAATCACTCACCCTTATGTGAAATTATGAGCTCTATGAGCGGAGGCCTCAGCATGATGACTCTCTAAAACGAGAGGAGGCCTAACTATGCCCCATGCTCAGGACATCTTGTAAGAAGGCTCACAGAGAGCCTACAACTCACAGATGCCGTCCTAGCAGATCTCTGGCGAGCGGAGGGCTCAATGTAGATAACTCTCTGTAGCAAGCGGAGGCCTGACGACACTCACAGTAGATGGCCGAGCTCTAGGTGCAGAGGCCTCAGCATAATGACTCTCTAAAACGAGAGGAGGCCTAACCACACCCCACACATAGGATACCGTGCAAGGATGCTCACAGAGAGCCTACAACCTGCAAAAAGATGTCCTAGTGGAGCTCAGGTGAGCGGAGGCCTCAATAAAGATAACTCTCTGTATAGTGAGAGGAGGCCTGATGATGCTCACAGTAGCCAAGAAGGCTCAACAATAGCCTAATAACTTAAAATAACCATTGAAATGAGTGGATTTTACCTGCAAGAGCAACAGTAAATGTGATCATAAGACCCAAGACCTTATAGCAACTACTGTTTCTACAGCCAGCAAATAAATAAATCATAAACATAATATAATAAAACATTTTTGCAATTGCAACCTTTTTGCAAATACACAGCTATTTTGCATGTCTGTCAGTGGAGAAATAGTTATGGCATGATCAGGTGCTAACAGGAGATAACAGGAACATCAGCCAAATCATGACCCCTTAAATTCTTTTATATGAAAATACTTTTAGCCAATGTAAACATGATTATTAGGCTTCAATGTAAGATTTATTAATGACTAAAACAGAGCAATAGCCATTGAGATTGTTGAAACGTCATTCTTGGGTGTATCAACAAGGAAACTGCCTGAATTTTTGCCACTATCTTTTAGTTCATGTGATAACCAAGTTATTCTTTAGAGACTTGCTATAACACACTGTGTGGCTGAAGGATCAATCATTAACCGATCATGGCTTGAACATTTTCAGGTTCAGATAGTAGATGCATGCATGTCTTGTTGGTTATATCATGATACCTCTTGTTCAACAGCCAAATCTCAATGTCTATGAAATCTAAAAGGAAAATTGCCCTATTTTCATTGTCTTCTTCTCTCTTTTAGTCCAGACATTGATGGAGTACTTTTAAAGGTGAACAGATTTAAGTTATAAAACTGATCATATGGCACAAGGTCTGGTCTTTGGCTTTATCAACTCCTCAGCAATCCCTCTGAAATACCCAAGAGTCATATCTCATCACGGCCGTGAACGTTTATCTTTAAGATGTAAGGTCTTCTAGTCATAAACACCTGACCTTCTACACGACCGTCATCTTATTCACTTAACTACTATTATAAATCGATCATACTATGTAACTCCTGTAAATCACTATTTATGGTCTAGTTAAAGGCATCTGTGCCAGAACATTTATATAATCAAAAAGAGCAAGATTACATTGACCAAAGAGCTGGTGACTAATGGGTTTCTAAGAAACTAAACCAAGATATTAAGCATTCTAATGAATGCTATCATAATCAGAAGTGACAGGGCTAAATTATGAAAGACCGGAGTATCGATAAGCTCTGACGTTAACGGTTCTGCTATCGGTACTGGAGAAATTAATAAAACACACATACATTTATTATTGCTATATATACATTATCTTGCAAATTCTATCTCACCAGAGTCGCCAGCTGTTTTTCAAACATTTGTCTATGATGCATTTTTGCTATTCGCAATTCAGAAGCGAGATCGCGCCCACGTGGAGGAGCTTCAGCACGCGCAACACGAAAGCCCTGTTTAATTATGATAGAAGAGAGAACTAAACATTCAAACATCAGCTTACACTTTAGGCCTGTGGCGGTTTTAAGCTAATTTGCTGGAGGCTGCTGCGAATGCGGCACGGGAACGGGGGCGGACGCGTGGAGGCAGCAGCTGCCCGCCGGGGCAGGGTGTGCGCCTCCGTCTGCTTCTGTGCAGCCGAGAGCTGCTGGGCCAGGCTCTCGACTGCATTGCCGAGGAGGCCAGTCTGGGACACAGGGGCATTAAGGAACCGAACTTTGTCGGCGTCCCTCATATCGACCAGACACAGCCCGTTTTGGCAGTCCTGGACCACCATAGTGGACATCGCACAGCCCAGAGACCGCACAGTGACCTTCGTCGCTCGTAGTGCGAGGTCCGTAGCAGTACAGAGTTCTTTGAGAACTTCTGGGTCGTGACCACCCTCGTGCAGGTCCCTCAGTGCCTTAGCCTGAAGAACCTGCAGTAATGCCTGCAGTAAGGCAAGCGTGTAAGGCGGAGGCAGCTTCTCCACAGGCCGGATCGCTGGCCAGTCGAGTACTTACAGACCCGGGAGGGGAGGCACGGTTCGCCCTGCTGGGTGGCGGCAGTATTGGGACGCAACTGTATCGCAACCGACTGCTCCACCGGGGGGACCCCTGTATACCCCCTAGCTGCACCACCGTCGAGGGTGGTGAGGGAGGAGGAACCTGCAGATCGGTTACCGGCAGTAAAAGGTGCCCTGGTGAGCTCCTCATGCACCTCTGGGAAGAAAGGCACCGAGGCGGGCTGCTGAGAACCAGCGCGGACCACCCCGAAGAACCAATCGTCCAACCTTGAGGACACGGTGGAAGTTTCCACTCGAGCCCTACCCCCACAGCGGCCCGAGAAAGCATAGCCATTATTTCCTGATCCGATTCAGGCATTGCTAGAGGCGCACAGGAGAGATGGCCACCTGCAACACAAACAGGGGGTAGTGCAGCCTGATGTGTGCAACCCACTCGATACGGGAAAACCACCACCGCTGAAGCGCCGTAGCGCCAACACGAAGAGCTCTCAAAGAGCGCGCTGAACTCGTTCAGTCTTCTTCTCTCAGTAGAATAGTCAGGAGCAGAACGATGTGATCACTCGGCTCCGAAGCGAAAAGCTGAATATGCGCTGCATTTGCTGCCTACTTATACTCACGCTGTGATCAGCGGCAGCTGGATGCAATAATCGCATGCCAATGTGCATTGGCTCGTTTAGTTTACACTCTACATAGATTGGTCTTGATCCCAATTCGTTGGTCATCCGACATGATGTGATTATGAGCCAATCACATGAGCTGCACATGCCATGTTACTAATTACACATCATGTCAAGATTAAAAGCCCTGTCATATTAGGACATAAAAAGTCCACTGTCTACTGTCAAGAGTGTAGCAATGTATGAAGCACAGGTTACACAAACCAAGCAGCTTTCTGTTGGTCAACAAAGCAAATTTGCATGAAAAACTTTACTCCAGTGCGAAATTTGCATTGGGAAATCACTCACCCTTATGTGAAATTATGAGCTCTATGAGCGGAGGCCTCAGCATGATGACTCTCTAAAACGAGAGGAGGCCTAACTATGCCCCATGCTCAGGACATCTTGTAAGAAGGCTCACAGAGAGCCTACAACTCACAGATGCCGTCCTAGCAGATCTCTGGCGAGCGGAGGGCTCAATGTAGATAACTCTCTGTAGCAAGCGGAGGCCTGACGACACTCACAGTAGATGGCCGAGCTCTAGGTGCAGAGGCCTCAGCATAATGACTCTCTAAAACGAGAGGAGGCCTAACCACACCCCACACATAGGATACCGTGCAAGGATGCTCACAGAGAGCCTACAACCTGCAAAAAGATGTCCTAGTGGAGCTCAGGTGAGCGGAGGCCTCAATAAAGATAACTCTCTGTATAGTGAGAGGAGGCCTGATGATGCTCACAGTAGCCACACAGGGGCATTAAGGAACCGAACTTTGTCGGCGTCCCTCATATCGACCAGACACAGCCCGTTTTGGCAGTCCTGGACCACCATAGTGGACATCGCACAGCCCAGAGACCGCACAGTGACCTTCGTCGCTCGTAGTGCGAGGTCCGTAGCAGTACAGAGTTCTTTGAGAACTTCTGGGTCGTGACCACCCTCGTGCAGGTCCCTCAGTGCCTTAGCCTGAAGAACCTGAAGTAAAGCCAATGCCTGCAGTAAGGCAAGCGTGTAAGGCGGAGGCAGCTTCTCCACAGGCCGGATCGCTGGCCAGTCGAGTACTTACAGACCCGGGAGGGGAGGCACGGTTCGCCCTGCTGGGTGGCGGCAGTATTGGGACGCAACTGTATCGCAACCGACTGCTCCACCGGGGGGACCCCTGTATACCCCCTAGCTGCACCACCGTCGAGGGTGGTGAGGGAGGAGGAACCTGCAGATCGGTTACCGGCAGTAAAAGGTGCCCTGGTGAGCTCCTCATGCACCTCTGGGAAGAAAGGCACCGAGGCGGGCTGCTGAGAACCAGCGCGGACCACCCCGAAGAACCAATCGTCCAACCTTGAGGACACGGTGGAAGTTTCCACTCGAGCCCTACCCCCACAGCGGCCCGAGAAAGCATAGCCATTATTTCCTGATCCGATTCAGGCATTGCTAGAGGCGCACAGGAGAGATGGCCACCTGCAACACAAACAGGGGGTAGTGCAGCCTGATGTGTGCAACCCACTCGATACGGGAAAACCACCACCGCTGAAGCGCCGTAGCGCCAACACGAAGAGCTCTCAAAGAGCGCGCTGAACTCGTTCAGTCTTCTTCTCTCAGTAGAATAGTCAGGAGCAGAACGATGTGATCACTCGGCTCCGAAGCGAAAAGCTGAATATGCGCTGCATTTGCTGCCTACTTATACTCACGCTGTGATCAGCGGCAGCTGGATGCAATAATCGCATGCCAATGTGCATTGGCTCGTTTAGTTTACACTCTACATAGATTGGTCTTGATCCCAATTCGTTGGTCATCCGACATGATGTGATTATGAGCCAATCACATGAGCTGCACATGCCATGTTACTAATTACACATCATGTCAAGATTAAAAGCCCTGTCATATTAGGACATAAAAAGTCCACTGTCTACTGTCAAGAGTGTAGCAATGTATGAAGCACAGGTTACACAAACCAAGCAGCTTTCTGTTGGTCAACAAAGCAAATTTGCATGAAAAACTTTACTCCAGTGCGAAATTTGCATTGGGAAATCACTCACCCTTATGTGAAATTATGAGCTCTATGAGCGGAGGCCTCAGCATGATGACTCTCTAAAACGAGAGGAGGCCTAACTATGCCCCATGCTCAGGACATCTTGTAAGAAGGCTCACAGAGAGCCTACAACTCACAGATGCCGTCCTAGCAGATCTCTGGCGAGCGGAGGGCTCAATGTAGATAACTCTCTGTAGCAAGCGGAGGCCTGACGACACTCACAGTAGATGGCCGAGCTCTAGGTGCAGAGGCCTCAGCATAATGACTCTCTAAAACGAGAGGAGGCCTAACCACACCCCACACATAGGATACCGTGCAAGGATGCTCACAGAGAGCCTACAACCTGCAAAAAGATGTCCTAGTGGAGCTCAGGTGAGCGGAGGCCTCAATAAAGATAACTCTCTGTATAGTGAGAGGAGGCCTGATGATGCTCACAGTAGCCAAGAAGGCTCAACAATAGCCTAATAACTTAAAATAACCATTGAAATGAGTGGATTTTACCTGCAAGAGCAACAGTAAATGTGATCATAAGACCCAAGACCTTATAGCAACTACTGTTTCTACAGCCAGCAAATAAATAAATCATAAACATAATATAATAAAACATTTTTGCAATTGCAACCTTTTTGCAAATACACAGCTATTTTGCATGTCTGTCAGTGGAGAAATAGTTATGGCATGATCAGGTGCTAACAGGAGATAACAGGAACATCAGCCAAATCATGACCCCTTAAATTCTTTTATATGAAAATACTTTTAGCCAATGTAAACATGATTATTAGGCTTCAATGTAAGATTTATTAATGACTAAAACAGAGCAATAGCCATTGAGATTGTTGAAACGTCATTCTTGGGTGTATCAACAAGGAAACTGCCTGAATTTTTGCCACTATCTTTTAGTTCATGTGATAACCAAGTTATTCTTTAGAGACTTGCTATAACACACTGTGTGGCTGAAGGATCAATCATTAACCGATCATGGCTTGAACATTTTCAGGTTCAGATAGTAGATGCATGCATGTCTTGTTGGTTATATCATGATACCTCTTGTTCAACAGCCAAATCTCAATGTCTATGAAATCTAAAAGGAAAATTGCCCTATTTTCATTGTCTTCTTCTCTCTTTTAGTCCAGACATTGATGGAGTACTTTTAAAGGTGAACAGATTTAAGTTATAAAACTGATCATATGGCACAAGGTCTGGTCTTTGGCTTTATCAACTCCTCAGCAATCCCTCTGAAATACCCAAGAGTCATATCTCATCACGGCCGTGAACGTTTATCTTTAAGATGTAAGGTCTTCTAGTCATAAACACCTGACCTTCTACACGACCGTCATCTTATTCACTTAACTACTATTATAAATCGATCATACTATGTAACTCCTGTAAATCACTATTTATGGTCTAGTTAAAGGCATCTGTGCCAGAACATTTATATAATCAAAAAGAGCAAGATTACATTGACCAAAGAGCTGGTGACTAATGGGTTTCTAAGAAACTAAACCAAGATATTAAGCATTCTAATGAATGCTATCATAATCAGAAGTGACAGGGCTAAATTATGAAAGACCGGAGTATCGATAAGCTCTGACGTTAACGGTTCTGCTATCGGTACTGGAGAAATTAATAAAACACACATACATTTATTATTGCTATATATACATTATCTTGCAAATTCTATCTCACCAGAGTCGCCAGCTGTTTTTCAAACATTTGTCTATGATGCATTTTTGCTATTCGCAATTCAGAAGCGAGATCGCGCCCACGTGGAGGAGCTTCAGCACGCGCAACACGAAAGCCCTGTTTAATTATGATAAAAGAGAGAACTAAACATTCAAACATCAGCTTACACTTTAGGCCTGTGGCGGTTTTAAGCTAATTTGAATTTTTAATTTCGATTTTGGCTTCTAAGGATTATACAAAAGAAGACATGAGGTAAAGCTATTAAAAACTAGCTGCGTCTTGAACAACTTCTTTCCCTTCACAGCAGTGCAGATTCGTTCCTCCCTAAAACCCAAACTTAACGTCAGAATCAGCTCAATCGGGAATTGTTGTAAGATGCTGTCTTTACTGTTGCTAAATTGCGGGACATGTTTGATAATAAAATGTTGAAAGCACAATCCGCACAAGAGATGCTGTTCCTCAGGCTGAAATGTGTGCGCGCGACGCGCTCCAAAACGGACAAACAAATGACACTTTGAGCTTCGGGCGCATGTCCAAACG